>NC_141997.1:39196997-39496997 GCF_049901715.1 Pseudonaja textilis | reverse complement strand
ATTCTGTATGTGTGCATGTAATAAAAAGTGGGAGATGGTGGGAATAAGGTGATACCATTACCCAAACTGTCCTCCTTGGTATGCCATACCTTAGCTGCTGGCCACACAACCAGTTGTCACTTCACTGCAGACACCCACATCCACAGAGCCATATGTGCACGAGTCCCTTACTCACTGTTGTCATATAGATGTCCTCTCGGATAGCAATATAATTCTAACTTCCAACTCTTCGGAGTGAGAATTCTTTAAAAAGAAAATGAGGAAATATCCTCCAGAACAAATAACTCTGCTAAACAAATAATTTCCTCAACACTGTCAAACTATTTACTAAGTCTGTATTACTATTACTATTAATCTTCTTATCCTTCCTTTTACCCATCTCCTCCCACTTCCTGCCAAGATGACTGTATGAATGTAACTTTGTTGCTTGTATCCTTACAATTTTTTATTATTTTATTAACTGTTTGCTAGTATGATTTGATAGGTCCTAGCTTATTATTATGTTTCCTAGTATGATTTATTTGTTTTATATAGTTCATATGTGTGTGTGTGTGTGTGTGGTATTCAGCTTTGTTCAGGTATTTTCCCATGTCATTATAGTTGTGCTTTTAATGTTGTAGCAATGTTTTGGCAGAATCTCATCTGTCATCATCAGGCTTCTGTATAGTGTTCGTCTGTGAGTCAGACTTTCACAGCCGTTTCAAACAGAAACGTTGCTACAACTTTAAAAGCACAACTATAATGACGTGGGAAAATACCCGAACAAAGCTGAATACCATACATATAAATACCCGCGAAAACTTAAGAATACACACACACACACACACACGTTTCCTATTATGATCTATAGTACCCTATGACTACTTCTAAGTGTTATACCTATGATTCTTGATGTATGTATCTTGAGAGCATGTGCACCAAAACAAATTCCTTGTGTATCCAATCACACTTGGCCAATAAAGAATTCTATTCTATTCTATTCTATTCTATTCTATTCTATTCTATTCTATTCTATTCTATTCTACTCTACTCTACTCTACTCTACTCTACTCTATTGGGTTATATAGCCCTGTTGGGTAGCCATTTGGGGTATGTTTACTTTAATGAAAAGAAGGACTAGGAGTGACATGATATCAGTGTTCCAATATCTCAGGGGTTGCCCCAAAGAAGAGGGAGTCAAGCTATTCTCCAAAGCATCTGAAGGCAAAACAAGAAACAATGAATGGAATAATCAGGGAGAGAAGCAACCTAGAGCTAAGGAGAAATTTCCTGACAGAACAATTATAATCACTTACCTCCAGAAATTGTGGGTATTGAATCACTGCAGGTTTTTAAGAAGAAATTGGACAACTATTTATCTGAAATGATATAGGGCTTCCACTTGAGCACAGGGTGGGAGTAGAAGACCTCCAAGGTCCCTTCTAAAACTCTCTTATTTTGTTCTTCCTTTTTCATTTTAGAGTTGGGATATGCATGGATTGGAATTTTGCCAACTCCAAGCATCGTATGTTCTGTTGTGATCTCCCACCCTTCAAAAAAAAAACAACCTAATTCACATTTAATTAGACCATTATCTAATTTGATAGGCTGCAAGGTTTAAATCTCCCCTCACCCCACAGTATTATTAGGAGAAATGTTTTCATTTCCATCCTCTCCTTTTCTTTGGATTCTTGGTGCTCATTCTCACAATAAACGTAGGAGACAATGCCACCCTCACCTATCATTATGAATTACTCTTGCAGCTCTTACAAATACCTTTATACCTTCATTTGCTTGTGTGAGAACTTTCCACTTCTTTACTTGCCAAATGAATTTGGAATTCTTTCACTGTTTCTTCTTCTTCTTTTTTTTTTTTTGCTTGATGCACATTGTTAGCTGCCTTCCATTGAGGACCTGTATACTGCACAAGACAGAAAGAGGGCTGTGAAAATATCTACAGATCATTCCCATTGTGAGATGTAAGACCAGAGGTGGGTATCTCCGCAAGTTCTGATCAGTTCTGGAGAACCAGTAGCAGAAATTTTGAGTAGTTTGGAGAACCGGCAAATACTACATCTGACTGGCCCCGCCCCCATCTATTCTCTGCCTCCGGAGTCCCAGCTGTTTGGCTGGGTCTTCTTTTGTTGCCCTGCACAGGAGAACAGAGCTGGAAAGCAGGTTAGTGGGGTGAGAAGGGAATGGGGATTTTGCAGTATCCTTCCCCTGTCATGCCCACCAAGCCATGCCCACCAAGCCACAGAACTGGTAGTAAAAAACAAAAATTGAATCCTGCCACTGTGTAAGACTCCCAATAAATTTATACTCTCAATATGAAGACAAGTCTGGTTCACAATTTCAAAGTTTTACAAAAGAAAAGAAAAGAAAAGAAAAAGTGGTTGCAAGCACGGCCTCCGGGATCCTTCCCAAATGGATTGAGTACAAGGAGAGCAAAATCCCAAATTCAAACAACACATTTATACCCCCTGCACAATGCACACCATGCCTGAGAAGCCCTCCCAACTCCCCCTTATTATCTTAAACTATACTATGAGCTAAACTATAAGCTTAAGGGTCAACATGACGTTGTTTTCAATGCATTGGATGTCTGATCTTGTTTTATTTTTGGGCTTCACCTTGGAAGGATGTCCCTTATCTCAGGGGTCCCCAACCACCGGTCCCTGGACTGGTACCAGTCCTTGGAACAATTTCTACCAGGCCGCTGGTTTGCTGGGCGCCGCCATCTTGTTTTGATGAAAAAGTGCTTCCGGTGAGCTTTTCCAGGTAGAAAGTGGTGTTTGGGTGCTGAAAGAATCCTTGCGCCTTAGTTTCATCGAGGGGGGGGCAGCTTCAAACAAAACTAAGGTGCGAGGATTCTTTCAGCACACATGGCAAGGCGAGCCGAGTGATCGTCGCGAAGCCATCGTGAAGCCCATCGACACAGGTACAAAGGAGGAGTTGAAGGTGGCGGGGAGAAGCGGGGGAT
This sequence comes from Pseudonaja textilis, assembly GCF_049901715.1. NCBI lineage: Eukaryota > Metazoa > Chordata > Lepidosauria > Squamata > Elapidae > Pseudonaja > Pseudonaja textilis. The sequence continues at coordinate 39,494,035 of NC_141997.1, read as the reverse complement.
GGCTGGCTGGCCGGTCGCTCGGCTCGCCTTGCCATGCATGCTAGATGCCGGGTACCAGGCCACGGATCATTTTGTGATGCCGGTACCGGGCCGCGGCACAAAAAAGGTTTGGGGCCACTGCCTTATCTTACTTCCTTGTTGTCTATCCCTGGGCAGATCTTCCTGTTTTCTAAGAAGATTGTAACCAAGTCATCACGTACTTTTAACTGAATACACTTTGGGATTTAGGGTGGGGGTTTAATATGTAACAGAAGGAGTAAAAAGGAATATTCTAGCTTAACAATACATAAAATACTATTATAAAAGCGTAACTTATTATACTTTCCCATCAACATCCTGGACATAAACTATTTCAACTTCTTCTCTCAAGATGATGCTATTTGGCAGGGGTGTCAATTTCAAGGCCCTCAGGCCAGATTCGGCCCATGGGGTGCTTAGATTTGGCCCGCAAGGCCACCCTGAAAACAGAGAAAGTCTGGCCCACAGTGCCTCTTCCAGCAAAAATGGAGCTCGAGAGGGCTGCGTGTGGTGGCCCTTTTCACTGGCAGAGGGCTGCAGGAGACCATCACAGCTGAAAATGGACCCCAGGGAGGCGCAAAACCCCCCTGAGCTCCATTTTCGCTGGCAGAGTGCTAGAAAAACAAACTACTAGCAAAAGTAGATCCCTCCCAGCCACACCCAGGCCACCACAGATGCCTCCAACACAAGTGATGTCAAGCTAGCCATGCCCATAATGGCCAGGCCCACCTGGACATACCCACCCAGCCAGTGGTGGGATTCAATTTTTTTTACTACTGGTTCTGTGGGTATGGCTTGGTGGGCATGGCAGAGGAAGGATACTCAGGTCAGAGGTAGTATTTGCTGGTTCTCCAAACTACTCAAACTTTCCACTAACGGTTATCAGAACTGGTCAGAACCTGCTGAATACCACCTCTGTGCCTGGCCTTCTGAGGTCAAACACAACCCTGATGCATCCCTCAATGAAATCGAATTTGACACCCTTGCTATAGGGCATTGCGCACCAAAACAACCAGTCACAAACATAGGTTTCTCTTCCCCCCACCATGTTATCACTCTGCTAAACAACTAATTCCCACAACATCTATGCCCTAGGATGTCAAACCACCTGGTAGGACTGTATTACCTACCGGTCAGCTTTGGAAGCCGTATTGAGACCATATGCTCCCGCATTGCCACATTTTAAGCCTGGGAAAATGGGAGGGGGGAATTTCTTGGAGTCTATGTAGTTAGACATAATAACATTCTTTTTCTAATTCAAGGTCATGTTATTTTGTGCAAAAGTGAGGGGAAGTCTCAAGTTGGGACGGATGGTGATTGGAGCATGTGATGTGATGATGAGTGCAGGGCATGGATTTGTAGTTTTTACTTATTGCAAGGAAGCCCGAAACTTTCAGATTTGGGGTTCCCCAGATGTGCCAGTTTATGATCCAGTTAAAACAGAACTTTTGAGAAGATGTCTGTCTCAGAGTTATTTGTTGGAATGGAGGTTTTCTGGAATGCTGACACTACCATCCTTCTTATCTTTTTATCTTTCTTATTACTTATTTCCTTAGCTTCTTAGGACTATAACTTTGTTGCTTGTATCTCATAGATACAAGCATTGATTTATGTTGATTGCTTTTATTTAGTATCCTATTATGCCATATGTTGTTTGCTTATTTAGTATCCTATGACTATCACTCAGTTTGTATCATATGATTGATGATGATTGTATTTTATGATTATGATTTATCACTTGTTGCTTGTATGTATGCTAAGAGCTTATGCACCGGAGACAAATTCCTTGAGTGTCCAATCACCTTTGGCCAATAAAGAATTCTATTCTACTGTTGTCTGTCACAGTGCCACTACAATTGGCTGATTCCATACTAATTCTCACCAGAGTTTTAATTTTACACTGATTTGATTTACAGATGAAAAGATCTAGACTATACTTTCTTTTTTTTTAGAATGTTGTTTGTTGCACCAGATGTGATATTAACACATTAATTCCATTGCAATTTAGTTATTGCCACAGTGTGTTGATTGCTTTGGAAATATACTCATCTATTGATGCAAGTAACAATCCCATAGAAACTAATCAATGACTTTAATTCTTCTGCTTTAAAATTGGCCCAATAATGCATTTCAGAATAGGTCAATACCGCCTGCTACATGGAATAGTATGTCTAATTTGTTTCAATTTATCATGATCATGTACCTTAGACAAGCATATTTAACATTTCGACCTGCCACTGGGAATTAACCACACACAACTATCTTCATTTTTCCTTTGACATGTTTTCAAAGGGACGTAGGGAAATAAAGTGACAGTCCCAGGCTCATATCCTTGGGAATGGATTCCTCTTAGTTCCACTGAAAAGTTACTTATGAATAAACATGAATCAAACTGGGCTGTTAAATAGCTAATTGTTAATATGTTAGGTTTATATTCAGAGAATGTATTTAGTTCAGCCTCTTTACGGTTTGCCAGATAGATAATCAGATAGGGTTTATTTGTAAGACAAATTTACAACAGCCTAGTAGTCAGTTGCCTTTATATTCAAATCTCTTTTTAATTGATAAGTACACTTTGAGAGGGATGCAAAAATATGAATTGCCTGGTAATAAACGAACGAAATAGTTTCAAACATACCAGCATATGATGGGGCACGTCTTAATGGGCTGAATCTCCACTCTTTGACCAGTGGTCAATATTTGTTTATTTAGAAATATATATGGCTGCCTATCTTAAATAAATAATTCTGCGCAGCTAAAAGACCAGCCTATCAGAAGAAAATAATAGAACAATAGAACTGTAAAAAAACCAAAGGTATACATTCAAAGTATTCATCATGAATGATTATTATGAGTGATGGAGATTGGAATTCCTAGGGCAATACAAGGTCTGGTTAAAATATCACACAAGCAAAAACTTACTTTAGGGTTATTATTTTGTGATCAAGCATTTTGGGAAATTACCATGGTTGTCCTTCCTTCCTTTTTTCCCTCCTTCCCTCTCTCCCTTCCTTGTATTTTGATTTAAATTGCTAGTTGATGGAGATTCATTTTTTTAAATATATCTACTACACTGATCATATTTTGTATGGGCATTATGTATATTAAGGAACAATGAACGAGCATAAGAATTATAGAAAAATGTCATTATCAAGGTGTTAGGCTGCATGGAGGATAGAAGAACCAAACATGTTTTTGAAGAATGGGGTTCACTGAGAGATCTATTGCCTGTCTCTGTAATCCCTGAAAGAAGTTGAGCTACTCATCAGGGGGGAAATATGTCATAAGTCTTGCTCCAAATAGTTTCTCTTTTTCTCTCAGTCTTTCCTACCTGATAGCCTCCAGATTTAGAGAACCATGGATTATGTTATGTAAGAATTTTGGATTTGCACTGACTCTGATCTGAGTCAACTACTTGGAGAAGGCTAGTCTAAAAACTTTCAGAGGATCCAAACTGATTTAATTTTTGTCTTATTAATAATTAAATCTAGTGATCTGTCTGATTTATTATTCCTCCTCATTGATCACATTTCTTTGCATGTGCTTCTTCTTGAAAATAAATATTTGATACTGAAGTAAGAGGTGATAAATCCAAAACAATTCTTTTGCTGCATTTATCCCATTCTTTTTGAATGCTACTTATTATGATCCCTTACAGATTGTGTTTTTCTCTTTTTTGTATCAGTCTAAGAAAATTTACACATGGGGTCAAAAAGGGGAGGTTTTCTTTTTTTAAATCTGGTAGTCCTTCTCTTTCTGCTGGAACTATCTAACCATGAGTGTTACAATCCAATTTGTCATCCATATTAATAGTTTAACCTTATTCTTTCAAATTTCATAAAATCCTCAGCTTTACCATATATTTCCCAATATGTCAAATGTTCCTCGTGCAGTTTGCTATACAATCTTTTTAGGTGAGAGTGATGGGCTAGTAGTTAAAGACCGTGAGCAAGGTCAGCTGGAAAGTCGACAGTCCGGGTTTGAGCGACGCATGACAGGGTGAGCTCCCATTACTTGCTTCAGCTCCTGCCAACCTAGCAGTCCGAAAGCATGCAAATGTGAGTAGATAAATAGGTAGTACTTTGATGGGAAGGTAACAGCACTCTGTGCACCTCGGCGTATAGTCACGCTGGCACAGAAATGTCTTCAGACAATACTTGTTCCCTTGGTTAAGAAACAGAGAGGAGCATAACTCCCCTAGAGTCAGACATGACTGGATGGGAAAATCTTTATCTTTTACAAATCTTCCTCATGTAGTCTGCTACAGGACCTTTTTAGTGGTGTCAGCCATTTTCCTACAGAGCCAAATTCTTCAGTGAGCTTCTTCAAAAGACATTTTGATGCTCACTCAGCCCTGGTCTGCTGATTCATTCTTCTCCAGTCTTTTCCTGCCTTTAAATGCTTCTTTAGTTCTACTAGTTCCAGGTGCTATTGCTTTAGTTGGCTGCTGGTTTGTTTGTTTTTCCTAGCTTTAGTTGCTTAGATCCAAGCTTCATGCCTTTGCTACTTCTTTTGACAAGACAGTTTGGCTTGTCACCCCAGCCACCTGCAAGCTGCAAGTAAATCCCCCCCCCCACAGTGCTTCTAACTCTACTCACATCACACACCAATCACTTGATCACAACTGTCTGTTCCTATTTTTGTCCACACAGCCTTGTCAGCATAAGCAGATGTTGTCATTTAAATGAAATGGAAAACAGAACTGTTTCCTTTCTACGATGCTACTTTCCTTCCCAAACAGTCCTAGCTGACTTGATATTTTTTGTTCTATTTAGTGGTAGGAGAATGTATCACAGGGGGATTGTACTTCAGTATGGGCAGTCCTCAACTTATGACCATAATTAACAGATAATAGATAACAGATAATCAGAGTTGGAAGGAACCTTGTAGGTCATCTAGTTCAACCCCTTGCCCAAGCAGGAGACCCGTCACCATTTCTGACAGATGGGAGTCCAGTCTCTTCTTGAAAGTCTCAAGTGATGAGGCTCCCCCAACGTCTGAGGGCAACTTCTGTTCCATCGGTTGATTATTTTCACTGTCAGAAAGGTTCTCCTTATTTCCAGGTTAAATCTCTCCTTGTTCAATTTCATTAATTACTTAACAACAGAAAACATGTGGGCATCCGACATCTGTCCTCTGGACACAGTTTTCCCCACTCTAGTGAGAGATTTGCATTTAAATTATGGTAAGGGTTTGTTATTTGTCTTAGAATGCCTAGACATGTCTTTTATTTGGAGATATGTTCTAAAGCAAGTAAGAAATCTGGATCTACCATAATCTCCTGTTTTTAACACCTGTAATGTAGAACAGACAAAGGAGAGAACAACAAACGAAGCAACATTGTCATTCCCTACATTGCAGGAATATCTGAAAAGCTTAGGAGAATTTTCAACCAACACAGACACACTTAAAATCCAAAAATACACTAAGACAGAAGCTTGTCCACCTCAGGGATAAAACACCCAGACACAAACTGAGCAACGTGATATAAAGCAGTACAATGCAGCGAGACGTGTGCAAATCCGTACATTGAAGAAACAAGACAACCACTTCACAAATGCATGACACAACTTAGGAGAGCAAACCCATCAGGATTCAGCAGTCCATCTATATTTGAAAGACAAAGGTCACTCTTTTGAAGATAGCAAAGTCCACATTCTAGACAGGAATGGTGCTATGATGGAGCTCTCACCTCACAATGAGGTGGTTGTGAGTTTGATCCCAGGTGGAGACAGATATTCCTATCTCTGGGCACAATGAGAATATATTTGCTGAACAAAATTCCGCAATGGTGACAGGAAAGGCATCCGACCATTAAACAATCCATTCAGTTGCCCAGACTCCATCCCACAAGGGATTATGGGCTTGTTAAAAGATGATGAAAGCCCACATTCTGAACAGAGAGGACCACTGGTTTGAAAGAGGAGTCAAAGAGGCCATCTACACAGCCCTCTCTCAACAGAGTATGAGGGGGATACAACAATACCGTCTCTTGTTTACAACACAGTCCTTTCCGCAGTTCCAAGAAGATTCCATACCCATTTGCACTCAGATTCAGGTGACCCCGAGGGCACAGCTAAACCTCCAAGAGGCCTCTATGACTCTCAGAAAGAAGTGCTTATAGCCAGATGACCACAAGGAATATAAATCTTTCCTTCTCCACCATTCAGTCAGAACTGAAGAAGCTTCTCGGATGAGAAACAATACATTTTCAAGGAAGAAAAACAAACAATCCAGTTGCCTTTTGAAAAAGCACCATGACTTGGATGACTGAGAATCTCCATCTACATGATCACTAAAAGTCCCTAAGGGCTACAGCTTCCTTTTCATCCTTTGGTACCATCCTTTGGTACCATCCTGTGATGTACATTTTTGCAGCTCAAATCTGGTCGCCATAGGCGCACAAACGTCAGAGTAACAATAGTTTATAAATAGCATTTTTTTTGAAAGCAAGATTTGCTTTTGTCAGCCTTCTTAGATGCAATTTAGCTACTTGATTGCTGTTTTAAGTGGAGTTTCATACTGAACAAGCCATCACTCAAATAACTGGTTGCTCAACACTTTTTTATTCAGGCTTCGTTTATTTATTTTTTTTAATTGACAACAGGAATGTGATGTTACACAGCCTTTTGACTGCAATTCCAAACCTTTCCTTGCACAGTCTCTCTTTTTTGTTGCTGTTGCATACTTCAACACATACTTTAAGCTTTCTCTCTCTCTTTTTGTATTCTTTTACTTTTTCCCCAAAGAAAAAATACAAAAGTCAGAATTAAAATATACAAGAATTACAAACAAGAAACACAAACAAAGAATAGAAAAAAGTGTATATAACAAATATAAAATTATCAGTAAACATATAACCATCACCCTGATGAAGGGCTGATACCTGTATCTCAGACAAATTTAATAGGTTTCCCTCCTTCCCCTTGCATTACAGAGTCTACAAATAGATATATATTTTCCATCTATGCTTGCTAAATTACTGTTTTGCATCACATTCTTTTCACAAATATTGCAAATATAAAAAATCTCTGTCAATCAAGTCGATCCAAAATCTGCTAAGAAGCTGTTAACTTCTGTTAACCAAAGCTGTTAACCAAATAAATTAATCTTCAAAGTCTTCTGTTCATAGTCCATTGTTATATTTAATTTACAGAAACTCCACAAACAGCTTCCAATCTCTTAAAAACTTGTCCAAACCACAGTATCTAGTCAACATGGTTAATTTTGCCATCTCTAAACTTTCCAATACACTTGGAAGAATCTCCTCAGCATCTGAGTGAAGAGAGTAAGAGAGAGCAAGTCGGGGCAATGTGAAGGTTGCCCTAGATATGGGACAAAGCCAACCAGTTGTCCTTCCCACGCATCTGTCTACAATTAAGTCGAGAACCAAAAATTCTAGGAGCAGAGATTTCAGTTCTGTCAACCACCCAAATTTGTCTAGCTTACAAACTGGGAGGTACAGGTGAAACAAAACAAAGCAAAAACAAGAACCCACCACTGTTAGATTGATAGAATGGCAAGTAAAAGAAATACCAAATTATTTGACACCCATCCCTTGGACAAATTCAAAACCTAAGAACAAGGGTGGGATGCAAATATATTTACTACTGGTTCTGTGGGCATGACAAGGTGGGAGTGGCTAGGTGGGTGTGGCCATGTGACTGGGTGGGCGTGGCTTCTCTTTTGCGCAGCACCCTCCCCATTCCATTTTTTTTTTGCCTCCCGGGCCTCAAGGAAGCCTCCTGGGAACAAAAATGGGCTCCCTGAGGCTCACGAGGCAAAAAATGGAGCATCGGAGGGCTTACACCCCCCCCTGCACACACTTTTTTGCCTCCTGGGCCTCAGGGAACCCTCCTAGGCGAAGCAGTAAGATAGCGAGGGGGATCCTGGCACAGCTGATTGTTGGAACAGCTGATCATCAGGAGGAAAAAGAAAAAAGAAATACCGGTTCAGCCAAACTGGTAGATGTTTTTTTACTACTGGTTCGGCCGAATGGTAGCATTTTTTACTACCAGTTCGCCCGAACTGGGCCAAACCGGTAGAATACCACCACTGCCTAAGAGCCCTGCCTAGATGTGATAAGTTTAAAGCCTGGGAACTTCTGCCAAGTTCCTGACAAATAGAAACGATGCCTATCGAAATATATTCTGCAGATTCAGCATACACGATCTCATTTAGCTGGCCCAGATATAAATGGCCAGAGAGGCACGGCTGCTTTCTCATTCAGCTGTCATACGGTCAATTGAACACTACCAAGCCTTTTTACAACGGCGGGTTCATCTTCCTCAATTTGTTAAGTGGCTAATTACAAAGGTTCACAAAAGACGTGACATGAGGGAAGGGCAAAGCTGCATTCATGTCAGGGGCCCCCAGGAGGAACAAGTGTCATTTGCGAAAACAAAGCACAAAATTAAACAGTGTCTGTACGGTAATGAGCTTCAAGGAATTGGTGGTTAATGGGGAGAAAAGCACGCCCTTCCCAACAGAAACAAAAGCACTCTAAATAGTTCTTTTTTACATGTGTCCACCCGCCCCTTATGTAACCCTTCATGAATACCAAATCCGTTGTTAAGATGATATTCTCAGGCAAGACCGTAGGCTAACAAGCTAAATAAGGGGGGGGGGGTGTCTACCATTTATCTGATCGTACGATTTTCATTTCCCCTTCCATGCCACGTCAAGAATAGCTGTAAAAATTCCTGCCAGCTGTCTGGGAGGCTGCCTTTCTCTCCAGATTAGAAGGCCTTAAAAGGATGCCTCAGGACCTATTACGAGAACATAAGCCGTGGTTTATTTCAGGTCAAATGGAATCAGTTTCTTAGCAAATCTGTAATCTTGCTCACAAGTCCTCCAACTGCAAAACATCATAAGCTTCCATCCATCAGTCGACTTTAAAGGTGAATGTGTAGCAGGCTGAACATGCCTATATTGGATGGCATCTTTTAATAAGAGGAGGAGAAAAAAAAAGAAGAAGGATCTCTCCTTTATTGCACTGTTTTCCTTTTTTTAATCAGAGCTCCTTTCAGAATCGTAGTTCGCTTCATTATATAAGGCATCTGCAAATATATATAATTTATTTCCCAGTGGGAAAACTCAATCCCCTTTAATGTATTCATGAAAGGTGAATGCATAGTGTTTTAGATATGACAAAGGCATCATAATATGTAGTGTATACATGTATGGTGTGTGTGTGTGTGTGTGTGTGTGTGTGTGTGTGTGTGTGTGTGTTTAAGCTTCCCTAATATGGCATGATTCATGAATTTGTAAGTGAACAAAAGCAGACATATTTACGTGGAACCAAATCAGATGTGGTATATTTCAGTAAATATGAATGGATGATTGCAAGATACATCTTAGAATAGAATAGAATTCTTTATTGGCCAAGTGTGATTGGGACACACAAGGAACTTGTCTTGGTGCAAATGCTCTCAGTGTACATAACAGAAAAGATACATTCGTCAAGAGTCAAGAATCATAAGCATATTTCCTGTAACCAGCTAAGACTTTGCTTTGAATTTTTTTCCCCATTCTTCTTTGCCGAATTCTTCTTCCTCAGAAATCTTATCACATTTTCTTGCATGCCATGGATGGAATAGAGGGATCGAATCAAGGTCATGTGAAGTTCTAGTACCACTTTACAAGACCTCAGTAAGATCACACTTTGAAAACTGCATCCAGTGTTGGTCACCACAACACTCCCCCCAAAAGATGTTGAGGTTCTGGAACGAGCGCACAGAAGAGCAAAGAAAAATGACAAGGGGACTGGAGGCTAAATATATGAAGAACGGTTACAGAAACAGGGCATGTCTAGTCTAATGAAAAGAAGGCCCAGGGGTGACATGACAGCAGTGTTTCAATATCTAAGGAGTTGCCATAAAGAAGAGGGGCTCAACCTATTTTCCAAACTACCAGAAAGCAAGACAAGAAATAATGAATGAAAACTGTCATGCCGCTGGTGGAGACTGACTCTGAGGGAGAGGAAGAACAGCCAACAGGGAGTGGAAGTGTGACTCCAGAGGTTGTGGAGGAGGCTGGGGAAGGGAAGAGGTCAGCTGAGCAGTCCGAGGAGGACCCAGGCCCATCCCCTCTCCACCCTAGGGCATGCAGGCAGGAGAGGATAAGGGAGAGATGTGGTCTATTCAGGAGGAGAGGGCCTTGATCCTCTTCATGGGCTGCAGCTGTGATAACTGAATAAGAGGTCTGACATGCTTATGGGCAAACACTGGAAACAAAGCGTGGAAATATATCTAGTTTATGGTTCCTCTCTGAGTTTGGCATCCTTCCCGGTGTGTGTTATCTGAAGACATCCTCCAGCCCTTACCTTGTCTGGTTTGTGTTGCTTTTTTCCTTCTTTTTTGTAACTGTTTGTGTGGGAGTTTTTTGTCTTCCGTCAAGAATATTCAGAGCTTGGGAGCAAAGTGAAGGAATAAAGGGGGCTTCATCTGTTTTCTGTGACTGTGTTTGTTTTGTATCCCACCCTGGATCATCACAGAAAACTAACCAAGGAGAGAAGTAACCTGGAACTAAGGAGAAATTTCCTAGTGGTGAGAGTAATCAACCAATGGACTAACTTGCCTTCAGAAGTTGTGGGGGCTCCATCACTGGAGGCTTTTAAGAAGAAACTGGACAGCCATTTGTCTGGAATGGTAGAGGGTCTCCTGCTGAAGGAGGAGGTTGGACTAGAAGACCTCCGAGATCCCTTCCTTCTCTGTTATTCTTTGTTCTATGCTGGAGAAGTTTTGCCAGCATTCAGTAATATCCAAGACCAGGAAGGCCATTCTTAAGCCTTTCTGCTTCCTGTCAAATAACTTTTATCTGATTTGGAAGTATATTTGAGACGGATGCTTTTACAATTTTTAGATTTTTTCAAAAAAAAAATCTCATCTAATCTTTACAGGTAATCCTTGATTTACAACCATTTACTGACCGTTTGAAGTTACAACAGCATTGAAAAAAAGTGACTTATGACCATTTATCACACTTATGACCATTGCAGCCTCCCCAGGGGTGGGATTCTACCAGTTCGCACCTATTCGCTAGAACCGATTGTTAATATTCTAAGCAGTTCGGAGAACCAGTTGTTAGAAGAAATTACTGGCCTAATCCTGTAAGGAAGGCAGGAAGGAAACATTCTGGTGTTGCTTACAGAAACCGCCTCTCCATTAACTCTTATTACATTCTTGGCAGGACTAGACTTCCTGTCTCAGGAACGTCTCTGGAGTTTTTTTCCCTCCTTTGCTGGTACTTTGCTTGTGTGGAGTGACCATTCAAAGTTACAAAGGCACTGAAAAAAGTGACTTATTACCGTTTTTCACACTTACGACTGTTGCAGCATCCCCACAGTCACGAGAGGCCAGGTGAGGAGAGGCATGCCTCGATGTGAGTGATGTTGAGTTGGCCATGCCCAGCCAGTCACATGACCACCAAGCCACACCCACCACCTAAGCCATGCCCACAGAACCGGTTGTTAAAAAATTTGAATCCCACCCCTGAGCCTCCCCCATGGTCAGGTGATTTACATTTGGATGTTTGACAACTGGTTCATATTTATGACCATTGCTGCATCCCGGGGGGGGGTCATGTGATCCCCTTTTGTGACCTCTGACAAGGAAAGCCAATGGGGAAGCCAGATTCACTTAACAACCATGTTACTAGCTGAACAACTGCAGTGATTCACTCAAACAACTGTGCCAAGAAAGGTCATAGAATGGGGGCTGTCTCACTTAGCAACAGAAATGTTGGCCTCAATTGTGGTCATAAGTCGAGTTCTACCTGTACAAACAAAAAGGAAAATAATTCAGGAAATGGGGGGATTCATAGACTGCATCTCCATATGATGAGGAGGCAAGCAGAATTTGATAGAAATTATTAACCTCCGGAGGGCACTGTTAATGTTGCTGTCAGGATTCCGGCAGTCACCCCAATTAAATCATGAGTCTGGAGCCAAACTTCCAAAATTTCAAAAGGATTTATTGGGAAGTAACATGTCCGGCACTGCCTGGTTGTAGCCGACTCTGAGACATATAATTCATTGTCACCCTTGACTCTGGTTTTCCCCCACCCCCTGGGGGAATATCATAATTCATATTCTCCAATGGGTCACATCCACAGCTAAGAGTCATTAATCATGTTCTCCAGTTAGAATTTTGCATGGCAGAAACTTCAGTCACCTAGTTACTATCTTTGACAAACTATTTATGGAATGCACCTTCGCTTTCCAAGTTGCCGCTCTGCTCTTCCAAACCCTTTTCCCCGCTTCCTTTCTGTTGGCAACTCTAAAAAGACCATAGAAAGATTTTATGAGTTGACGGCCAGATTTAAAATAAAAATTGCCTCAGGATTTCCTGCCTTTCCCTTTACACATCTGGTAAGTACATATACTACAAATATTTATGGAGGGGGCCAATTGTCTTTATCTAAAACTTCAGAAATGAGTTCTTGGGTCTCAGGTGATGAGAACATTTGGGTATCTAGTTACCCGCAAAGATTTTTCCTCATGAGCAGGATAAAGTTGCCAAGTTAATAAATCTTTCATTAAAAATGAATACTAAATATTCTTGAGACTGCTTTATAATACAGCACTAATGTCTTTTTTAAAATGTCATGTCCAGCCTATTCATTTAAAATTTTAAGCATTGCACTGTTTTGCTTCTCTACAATACCTTCCCCCCCGCTACACACACACACACACACCTCCCAGCCCCAAACCCGAACCACGCTGTTATTAAAGAATGGAAGTTTTCTGGTGAATGAAGCAGTCCAACTGCTTTTCATGACAAAGCTTGTAATTAGAAGACCAATTTAATGGTGAATCAGGCAGAAATATTCAAACCATGACAAATGACTTTAATAATGCAGCTTGCAAAGCTTGAACAGAAATAAATTTCATTCCCAAAACTCTAGTGCTTTTTTTTCTTTCTTTCTTTCTTTTTAGCTCCCACCTCCCTGACTGCCTGGAAGATAAAACTGTCCAGGAGGGGTTTTATTTCCTTATACAGTAACCCTTTTACAGATTTTTAAGTGGGCCAAATAGCTTGCAAATGCAAACGCATCCTTCAAGACTCTGGAGGGTTTTTTTTTTTTTTCCCCTGAAGGTACATTGGGTCTCAAACCCCATCCCAGAGGAAAAAAAAGATTTATTTTCCTTTGACATTCTGCAGTGCCATTGCAAGGCTGTTTTATCATTATAACCCTGCCTTGCAATAGACAGAGGCTACAGCAGCCGGAGAATTGAAAGGTAATTTCAATTTTTTTTTTGTCATAAGTTGGTTAAACCGCATGCATTCCACGGTCCTGAAAAATTTGGCCATTCTGCCCATGCCAAGGCTTCGTAATTGGATAGTAAGCATGTTCAAAGACTAATTTAGTGAATTGCACAATATTTTAAATGGAATTATGCAGGTTTATGAGTCCTCAGAGGGTTGAACTAGCAGCCTCCAGAGGACAGCTGTTTATCAGTAAATGATATTAGCAGCTCACACCTATCTTTTGTCTTCATTATATTGCTGCTCTTCCAATCGTAGGTCACACCTGAGGCCTGCTTTGATAATTTGTCATTATTGTCTTGCCCACTGGAGCACAAAGTTGATACAACAAAGGCTTCTCACTTTATACACTATATTGAAAGTGGAGGAATCCTTTTATGTTGTTGTTATTATTACCATGATTAGCCATCCCTACTCAACTTTATATAAGAAAGGCTCTAGCCTACCAAATAAAAAGGAATATCCTTCCGAGCCTGTACAAAACTCACACAAATTTGGAGTTTATTATATGTGATAAAAATCAACCTTTCAGGCTTTCATACAACTGGAGACTCTTGAACAATAAATAAGAGCTTTATTATGGAGTGTTTGCAAACGGGAATTCTGCGCTCATGGGCGGAGCTACAGAAGACATTTCTCCTAGGAAGGCTGGGGTTTATATACAGTTTCAAATATATACAGTCACTGCCCCTTTCCGGGTTCACAATCTATCCAGCTACTCATCACCCTACGCAGCACCTTACTATTGTGGCATACCATCTGTTTCCTTGTCCTGTTTCCATTTCCAGTAATCTCCATCATTAACATGACACTGGACTGCATGGCCTGCCAAATATATTACCTTCTTACAAAACAATATTCTTACATAATATTCCAGTAAATTGACTTAGGTTAACACAGGGGTTAAAAATGGCATTACCATTGCTTTATATTTTCACAGGTATAATTTTACATAAAACATTATAGCTTTTTCATCTCTTTGTCAAGGTTACACCAAAGAGGGGTTTGTGAATGCCAGCCCTGTCGCTGCCCTGTAATACAGAACAACCTAGGTGCATTCCCAAATATTTTTAAATTAAACAAAAATGGTTGAACTTATGAAACTGTGACAATTTCATGCTTCTGAGAAGTAATTCATTCTTGGATGAAAATGATGCCAAAATATTATATTATGTAATTCAAAAATAATATGGTAGACAAGGTATCATATAGAAGTAAGCCAGATGTGGGTTGCAACTGCCAAAAAAAGCCAACATGGTTCTAGGCTGCATAAACAGAGGGATAGAATCAAGATCACGTGAAGTGTTAATACCACTTTATAATGCCTTGGTAAGGTCACACATGGAATACTGCATCCAATTTTGGTCGTCACAATGTAAAAAAGATGCTGAGGCTCTAGAAAGACTGCAGAGAAGAGCAACAAAGATGATTGGGGGACCGGAGGCTAAAACATATAAAGAATGGTTGCTGGAAGTGAGTATGTTTAATATGATGAAAAAAAGGACTAGGGGTGACGTAATATCAGTGTTCCAATATCTCAGGGGCTGCCCCAAAGAAGAGGGAGTCAAGCTATTCTCCAAAGCACCTCAGGGCAGGACAAGAAGCAATGGGTGGAAACTAATCAAGGAGAGAAGCAACCTAGAACTAAGGAGACATTTATTGACAGTTAGAACAATTAATCAGTGGAACGACTTTCTCTCCAGAAGTTGTAAATGCTCCAATACTGGAAGTTTTCAAGAAGAGATTGGATAATTATTTATCTGAAATGGTATAGGGTTTCCTGCTTAAACAGGAGATTGGACGAGAAAACCCCCAAGGTCCCTTCCAACTCTGTTATTCTATTCTATTCTATTCTATTCTATTCTATTCTATTCTATTCTATTCTATGGTGCTCAATCACTAAATCATGTCTGATTCTTCGTGACCCCATGGAGCATAGCACACCAGATCCTGCTGTCTTCTGCGGTGATACAGAGTCCCCCCAAACTCATGTCTACTGTGTCAATGACACTATCTAACTATCTCATCCTCTGCAAACCCTTTCTCCTTTTATCTTCAATCTTAGTTATTCCTTGGAAGTATTTATCATCTATCTTTCAATGCCCAAGGTGCTTTCCAACTGAGCATAATTTTTAAAAAAACATTGCAAGATAAATGTCTATGGAGATTCTCAATCATCCAGGTCATGGTTGTCCCAAAGGTACTTTTCAAATACAACTGGACTTTTTTTTAAAAAAAAAAATCCTTGAAGATGTTTCACTTCTCATGAAGGAAGCTTCTTCAGTTCTCATCCAAGAAGGTTTTTCAGAAGAAAGAAAAACTAAGGAAGTCTTAGTTGCCTTTTGAAAAACACAACTGGGATTGGAAGGTAAAAATTCCTTAGGGTTGAGCTAAGGTTCTGAGTGTTAGATAGATAGATGATAGACGACAGATAGATAGATAGATAGATAGATAGATAGATAGATAGATAGATAGATAGATAGAATATTTTATTGGCCAAGTGTTTATTGGACACACAAGGAATTTGTCTTGGTGTAAATACTCTCAATATACATAAAAGAAAAAATACAATCAAATCATACTAGGAAACAGTCAATATAAATCTTAAGGATGCAAGCGATAAAGTTACAGTCCTACAATCACAAGTGGGAGAGGATGGGTGATAAGGAGTGATGAGAAGATTAACAGTGTTTCTAGGATATTCCACATAGCATTTTTGACAGCAATATGAAGATGCTCCATCACTTTTTTAAAAAAATGGGACTTTTGTTTTACAACTTTCCTGTTTGGCCCTCAGCTTTGCATTTCTTGATAGTTTCTTGATAGTTTTCCATTCAGTTCTTCTCCAGGTGTGATGTTGTTTGGTTTTGGGGGGAGAATCAGTCACATGTTCTGATTAAAATGTACAACCATATCATATAATTAATAAAATGTCAAATGCTAATCAACATCTTCATGAGCAGTGATAGGAATGGCCTGTCATGAAATAGATCTAAGAGTCTTTTTCTTTTTTTTTAAATGTGCATTTTTGTGACAAGTGTAAATAAAACTATGATTAAAAACTGAAAAAGCATGGTTGCATAGCAAGGACAGTTGTATACAATCCCTGTTGTAAGTCTCTCATCTGGACAACCTTGCTTAGTAAAATTGAACAATTTATCACTCTGATGCCTGCAGCAGTATGCACTTCACGCAAGTGATTAGTTTCCAGCTTTGATGTATTTCAGGAAAGTACTACTCGGAATAAGAAGGTCAGCCCAGAGCTTAAACTACCTCATGTAGTCAGCAAGTCTTGAAGGATTAATAGTGGGATGGTGTTGCTTGTGTTTTTCAGTGTCCCAGTGTTGATAGCACTTGGCCACTATTTGCATTGGGCTGGTGTTCACCCATCACTGGGAGTTAGAGTAGTGAAATCAATGAGGTTTCTAACTGAAAAGAAAAATGTTCCATCAATGCATTCAGTAGGCCACTGAAATCTGATTATTCCACAACATTTAAGGTAAAATAACTCAATGCATATTGATGTTTGTTGGCGATCTCTAGGAATTTTAGATTGCTGGGACTCAGAAAATCTTGATGGATCTAAAGTACTATTAAATTATCATTAATTAACCTACATTAATTCTCATTTCTGTCATTTGCAGATATAGGACAATGTATGTTGTGGTTTAAAACATGCGCTATATGTTGTCATAATGGCTTCTAATACTTACCGGAACATCTTAAGAAATTACCGAGATCTTTTTTATGCTATTTTCTATCATGATTAGTAAATATCAATATTTACTAATATAGAACTAAAAGTACCTAGAATTCTACTGCGTTGTGTTTTATTTTTTCCTGGTTACATGATATAATCCTATAAAACAATAACTCCATATTATTATGCCATGGTATTAAACATCATGCCACCAGTGAACAAAAGCCAACAATGTAGAATAGGGGAGAAAATATGCAATACTGTAAAATCATATTATCGGAGTAGCATTGTGATCTAGCTATATAAAACTTCTAATTAGATATCTGGTCTTGGAAGGCGCTCTATTTGTTAACGTAATAATCCATGAGATTCTAGAGATGCAGTAAAAATTGCTTATTTTCCTTTGTCGTAAAACGATGGTAGGCTTCATGTGACCTAGAAAGCTATAACAAAAAGCACACCAAATTGAACATCTGTCTATCAAATAGATTTGATTGGGGGATGAGAGAGTGACAGGTTTGGCCAATGTCATACATGTACTGTATTTAAACTTTCCCAGTAGTTCCACATACAGTACTATTAACTATAGAATATTACCATTATTTGGAATATATAACTTTAATATTATTTCTTCATTGGCTTCCTATCCATTTTTGTTCCTTAAATTCAAATGCTAATCATTAGTGGAGGTAAGCAAAAGAAACTCCACTCTGTGAAAACAGAATGATCCAAGGTTCTCTGGAGTATTACCTCCCAAAATACAACTTGGGTATAGTCTGTTATTTTTTCCCCTCCTTCCTTCTTTCTTTCCTTCCTCCCTCTCTCTCTCTCCCATCCATCTCTCTCTATCTCTCTATCTCTCTATCTCTCTATCTATCTATCTATCTATCTATCTATCTATCTATCTATCTATCTATCTATCTATCTATCTATCTATCTATCTATCATATGTATATGGCTAGCCATATCACAAAACATGATGCTAAGGTGATAATAAAAAATAGCAATAGCACTGAGATTTACACATCGCATCGCAGTGCTTTACAGCCCTCTCTAAGCAGTTTACAGAGTCAGCATAATTTGCCCCCAACAATCTGGATCCTCACTTTACTCACCTCAGAAGGATGGAAGGCTGAGTCAACCTTGAGCCTGGTGAGATTTGGACTGCCAAATTGCAGTCAGCTGGCAGTCCAGAGAAGTAGCCTGCAGTACTGGACTCTAACCACTGCGCCACCATGGCTCATACATGACCCCGTAAAATGAAAATATTTAAAAGCATTCTACAATGAAACATTAGTATTATTATTAAAATGTTAGAAGAGAGAGCACTAGATGTAACAAACAGTAGAGCCACTTCATGAAGTCACCATTTCCTTGGGGTTTCCAAGCTTGATGATGGAACCAACTTTTGAAGGACTTCCAGAAGATTATCAGAGATGGAATCAACCTCATCCTGAGGGTCACAATGTCCCACAGGTGGGACCCATGGCATCAAAAGCCCATTTTCTCTCATTTTGTTTATCTAAAACAAAGTTGTATTTTCAAAAGGTAACAATGATACTATTAATCCATAGAAAGAAAATTACTGAAGTTATACAAATAAAGCTCAATTTATTTTATTTTTCAACGGGATTGTTCTAAGACAGGAATTAGCGTCCCATATTCCAGATGTAGATTTTGAGCTGGCATTCTTGGTAGAAAATCAGAACATTCTAGGTCTGAGATGGCCAAACTCAATTTCATGGAGGGCTGCATCAGGGTTGTGTTTGGCCTCAGGGGGTCTGGGGGTGTGGGCGTGACTGGGGTGGGTATGTCCAGCTCAGTGGTGGGATTCAATTTTTCTTACTACCGGTTCTGTGAGTGTGGCTTGGTGGGCCTGGCAGGGGAAGGATAGTGTAAAATCTCCAGTCAGAGGTGATATTTGCGAGTTCTCTGAACTACTCAAAACTTCCACTACCAGTTTTCCAGAACTGGTCAGAACCTGCTGAAGACCACCTCTGGTCCAGCTCAATGTCATTCATGTTGGGGACATCTGTGGAGGCTCAGGTGATCCATTGTTTTCAGCTGAGGAATTTCTCGATGTCTCCTTGCCTTGTGATCAAATGCCGCTGTTGCTAGTAGTTTGTTTTGCTAGCCCTCTGCCAGTGAAAATGGAGTTTGGGAAGGGCATACATGCCGCCACCACCCCAGTTCTGTTTTCACAGGCAAATGGCTGCAGGAGGCCGTCACAGCTAAAACTGAGCTTGGGATGGCCACTCTTGGTCTCCCAAGCTCTATTTTCACTGACAAGAGACACCACGGGATGGTCCTTTGCTATTTCCAAGGTGGTCCCATAGGCCAGATCTGAGCACCCTGTGGGCTGGATCCAGCCTGGGGCCTTCAGTTTGACACCCCCGTTCTAGGTAATGCTGGAATAATTTGTTATTAGACCACCAAGTTTTACACAATTAGTAATAATGTTTAACATTTATCCAGGATGTTTAATGGGCCACCCTCTCTCCTGTATGCTTGCCCATCTGCTGAAGACTACAGGAGAGTTCCTGTTCTTTATCCAAGCACTGCCAGATATTTTGTCTAGCAAGACTTTTTAGGATTTTTTTTCAGAGTGGTGGCATGTGGCATGGCTTGATGCAGCCAAATTACTATAGCTGGCATTGAATTTATGTTCCTTTGGTGGCAGCTGTTCTTATGGCAGGCAACCCTACAAAAATTATGTCAAATTATTTTACTTTTGTTAATTTCCAAAGGCATGTAGTCTTTGGTACCTGTTTGTATTTTGAGACGTTATCCAAGTTAAATATCTTTTGCAAAACTTGAATGCATGCTTACTATTTATGTGAAGTTGCTTATAGATTCAGAATAAAAGAACTAAAATAAAGCAAGTGCAGCAACCATCCATTTGATCGAGTGGTTGATTATTAAGTGCAAAGTGGTTAATAATGCCCCAAAGGCGATGGATTTAATAGGTCTTCTATGCAATTAGTCAGTGAGGATAATTTGCCAATGAATCCAACCTTTTAGGATGTGATTATCATTCTGACTACTTTCAACAGCCGTAGGCTCTTCTGAACAATCATCGGAAGGTATGAAAAGAAAGACAATCACCATTACTGGAAAAGGCTACAAGAAGTATGTCAACTAGATAGAAATTGTAATAATAACAATTGCATGGGAAATTCTTCCATTCGCCACTATCCAGTCAGAGCTGAAGAAGATTCTTGGATGAGAAGCAAAATGTCTTCAAAGAAAAACCAGAAAGTCCGGTTGCCTCTTGAAAAAGCACCTTTGGGTGGTCAGATAAGGTTTCTGTTCACCTGGGACATGCAGTAACTTAGCCTTTTGTGGCTTGTGCTATAGAGCAGCTAGAAGGAATGCACTGACTAGATGGACTAGATAGATTGACTAGGGGCCTCTCCAATATCTAATAAATTGTAAACCCAAAACCAATTTATGATCCTCCATGTCTCTCCAGTAAAGAAAATTATCCCTGCAGGTAGACTCAGTACATCTAAAATCCAAAGTTATTAGAGTCAGTTTTGTGAAAAGGATCATTAATTATGACACATGAAAGTTTAATAGGTGGATTATTTCTGCAGGAGTCAAGATCAAAGAATTGCCATCTGACAAACTAGCATTAACCATTCTATATTCACCTCCGTTCCTCTGTATAGGATTATGTTTGCTAATTTGTTTTAGAGAAATATCTGTCTTTCTTGCATGCATTTTATTTACTGTTCTTCATTATTTGATATCAAAGAGCATGAGTCCTCTAGAGAGACACTTATTTATCCATCAAGAACACAACCCACCATCATTGTATGGGGTCTCTTTGACCAGGGGCTGGACTAGAAGACCTTCACATCCCTTCCAGCTCCATTCTGATTGACCAGTTGCTTTATCTATAGGTAGTCCTTGAGGTACTATAGTTTTCGTTTAGTGACTGTTTGAAGTTACCACGACATGGAAAAAGTGTCTTATGACCATTTTTCACAGTTAGAAATAGAAATAGAAAGTTAGAGTATAGTGGAATGGAATGGAATGGAATAGGAATTTAGAGTAGAATAGAATAGAATAGAATAGAATAGAATAGAATAGAATAGAATAGAATAGAATAGAATAGAATAGAATAGAATAGAATTCTTTATTGGCCAAGTGTGATTGGATATACAAGAAATTTATCTTCAGTGACCATAGTAATCATAAATACATTATATATAAATCATAAATAATTATATATGAATTATGTGTGTGTTTGTGTGTGTATGTGGTGTGTGTGTGTGTGTGTGTGTGTCATCAATAATTCTAAAATTTAAGAAGTACAATCAACTCCATTTCCAACCTTCCAAACTACAAAGACGAGAGCTGGAAGAGAATGCAAGCATAATGTCAATACTGTTATCCCAAAGGTGCTTTTTCAAGAGGCAACTGGACTTTCTGCTTTTTTTTTTTTTCTTCGAAGACATTTCACTTCTCATCCAAGAAGCTTCTTCAGCTCTGAGGTCATCCAAGAGTTGAAGAAGCTTCTTGGATAAGAAGTGAAATGTCTTCAAAGCAAAAAAAAAAAAAAACAACCCAGAAAAGCCAGTTGTGTTTTAAAAAGCACCTTTGTTACAACCATGACCAGGATAACCGAGAATCTCCTTAGATGTCAATACTGTTGGATGATCAGAACAATAAAGAATTAAAAGCAAACATTCGGAGAAATAACATGAAGTGTTAACCCAGCTTTGCCATTACTTCAGGGTCCTCCTTCAGGTTTCTGACTGCTGTTCAACACGCTGATTTCACCCTTTAACACCCATCAATGAATTTCCACCACTTCCCACCGCCATTCGCATTTGCCAATTCAATTTGTTCTAAGTTTCAAAAAAAAAAAAAAAAGAAGGTACATTTCAATCTAATTCCTACAAGGAACTGGCCCAGCAACCCATCTCCATTCCTCTTGCTCATAATATGATTTACTTTATACAAGGTGGCCATTTCTCATAGCACTTTGTGTTGTGAGCAGAGATTAGGGGTCAGTGGTAGGGCACATCTGAGAGCAATCCTGACATCTGTAGTTACAAGGTTCAAGTACCAGGGGATGGGAAAGCTTTATGTTGGAAGATCCCAAAGAATCACTGTCGATCAGAAGAGATAATACTGGGTTTGCCTGAAGTTGCAGTGTAATAGAGAAAGTTCCATTTTCTACAAGAAATAGGTTCACTGAGCTGATTCAGGTAGAACTGGGAGTTCATCTGACTTTGAATGCAATGTTGCTACCTGTCACTCATTTTTCGTTTGTTTGCGTTAAAATAGAGAGGCTCAATAGGCAGCCGAACTGAGGAAGGTATATGTAGGATTAGTAATTCAGCAAAGTACTTACAATTACAAACAGGACAGATACTGAAGCTGAACCTGAATACTTTGGTCACCAAATGAGAAGATACAACTTATTGGAAAATACTTTGATGTTGGGAAAGAGTAAAGGCAGAAGGAGAAGGGGACAGCATAGGATGAGATAGAATAGAATAGAATTCTTTATTGGCCAAGTGTGATTGGTTAAATAGCGTTGCGAGTAGAAGAGTGGAGGACTCTTCTCATGAAATATCTCTGGACTCTCTCGATTGTATTAATGTCCAATATACAGTGTGGATTCCAGACAAATGAGCTGTACTCAAGAATCGGTCTAGCATGCAAAACATTTGCTAGACCAGTTCTTGAATACAGCTCATCTGTCTGGAATCCGCACTGTATTTTTGGACATTAATACAATTGAGAGAGTCCAGAGATATTTCACAAGAAGAGTCCTCCACTCTTCTACTCGCAGTAGAATACCCTACGTCTCCAGACTTGAAATTTTAGGCTTGGATAACTTAGAACTATGCCGCCTTCAGTCTGACCTAAGTGTAGTACATAAAATTATCCATTACAATGTCCTACCCATCAATAATTACTTCAGCTTCAACCCCAACAATACACAAGCACACAACAGATACAAACTCAGGGTAAACCGCACAAAACTCGATTGCAGGAAATACAACCTCAGCAGCAGAGTAGTCAATGCATGGAATACTCTACCTGACACTGTGGTTTCTTCCCCTCAGAAAGTCTACTGTTGACCTCACCCCATTCCTAAGAGGTCTGTAAGGGGCGTGCATAAGTCCACCAATGTGACTTTGTTCCTTTATTTGTATCTATTTCATATATTAATAATCATGTTTATACACACACACACACACGTGTGTGTGTGTGTGTGTGTGTATGTGTGTGTTTTCTTAAGTTTTCGAGGGTACTTACATGTATGGTATTCAGCTTTGTTCGGGTATTTTCCCACGTCATTATAGTTGTGCTTTATATATCTGGCATGCTATGGTTCATGGGATTGCGAAGAGTTAGATATGAGTTAGTGACTGAACAATAACAAATCATTATATAAAGTAACTATAGCTGTTATCTGTTTCCCCTACATACTCATACCTTATGTTCAACTTTTTCCATGCAGGTGCCCAAATGATAGCCCTATTTGTCTGTGGTTTCTATGTTGGGTGCAAACTTTTACATAGCCATAGTAGGCAACAGGAGCCATAGTGGCACAGTGGCTAGAATGCAGTATTGCAGGCTGACTCTGTTCACAATCAGAAGTTCTATCTTGACTGGCGCAAGCTTAACTCAGTCTCCTATCCTTCCGAGATCAGTAAAATGAGGTCCCATCTTTTTGGAGGCAATATGTAAACCGCTCAGAGTGTGCTATAAAGCACTGTGGAGTGGTATATAAGTCTAAGTGCTATTGGCTAGTGCAAGGGTGTCAAATTTAAAAGCTGTGGGCCGGATCCGGCCCACAGGGTGCTTAGATCTGTCCCACGGGGCTGCTCTGGAAACAGCAAAGGACTGGCCCAATGGCCTTTGCCAGTGAAAACGGAGCTCAGGAAGTCTACATGTGGTCTTTGCGAGCTCCATTTTCTCTGGCAGAGGGTTACAGGAGGCTGTCCCAGCCCAAATCAGAGATTGGGAGTCCATTTTTGCTGACAGAGTGCTTTGGCCGCGACAGGTGCCCCTGACATGAGTGACATCAAGCTGGCCATGGCCACCCTAGCCATGTTCACCGCAGCCCCCCAAGTCAAACACAACCTTGATGTGACCCCCAGTGAAATTGTGATTGACACCCCTGGCCTAAGGTCAGCTCCCAATAACCTATCCCCTTTTAGAAACAATGTGATTTCTTAATCTTTCCATATACGTTGCAAGTTGTCCCCATTTCTGAAAAAGAAAACCCCCTTGCCATTTGATCCGCTAGTAGTTCTGCTGAAGTTATCACTAATTTTATTCTCCTGAGCGTTGTTTATCTCCCTCCAAATGGAATAAATAGGATTCTTTGGACCAATGTGATAAGTGGGTTGCTATTAGCAGTGTTAAGATTGTGCATAACACAAGTGCCCCATTTTATGTTTCTTCCTCCTCCCTCCCCCATACACATCGCTCTGCTTCCCTGCCCCCCACTTCCTCCATTGTCTACTCATGAACTTTTGACATTCATTAAAGTTAGCCTAAAGTCATTCTTATTGGTCTTTGCATCTATATATGGATGCATGCATGCATGCTCAGGACTGCTTAATGAGGATTGTTGACTTCTCATTCTACTTTGATTACTCTTTGGTTTAATGTGAGGTGCTAAGAAAATGATTTATTCTTTTCTGTGCATTTTCTTGTGGACAGAAGGCGTATTTATTGTATGAGGGGAGGCCCACAATTAAGTTAAACCAACCTAATACGGATGTCCCAGAACATTATTAACATTCTGTTTCCTACTTCTCCACTTTTTGTTGCGAAAATGCACAAAATGATATGATTTGTATCATAATGTGATGAGAAATATCACCATTTCCATGTATGAGAGAAAATGCACATTAATATAATACAAATGCTGAAGCATGCTGTAAAATCAGAAAGAGACAGGATTGATTTATTTAGTGTATAGCATCTACAGAGGTCATGCAATCACAGATATACAAATTTAGCTTAAATAAAGACCAGGAAAAGGAGCGGCCAATTGGATTGAAATTTCTAAGACTGAATGATGTTGGGATGACCTAGAGCTGTGGTGGCACAGTGGTTAGAATGCAGCATTGCAGGCTAATTCTGCTAACTGCCTGCAGTTCGATTCTCACCAGCTCCAGGTTGACTCAGCCTTCCATCCTTCCAAGGTCAGTAAAATGAGTACCCAGGTTGTTGAGAGAAATATGCTGATTCTGTAAATCGCTTACAGAGGGCTGTAAAACATTGTGAAGCAGTATATAAGTCTAAGTGTTATTGCTATAGTGCTATTTTGTTTTGTCTTCAAGAATGTATTGACTAACTGTAATTAAAAGCCTACTTAACTAAGCAGCTTCCTAGTTGATTCCCTTTCTTTTTTTCTTTTTTCTTTTTAATAAACTTTATTAATCTTTTATAACTTTTAAAAACAAGCAAAAAGTATAAATATCTTGACATTGACAGTTTGTGGCATTCATCTCTTATACTTCTATTTTGTGCATTATTTACAAATATATACACTTTATGCGAATGTAGACATTTAACAGATAGATGATGGAAGAATTAATGATAAGCAACATCTATATGTTGCTTATCATTAATTCTTCCATCATCCACCTGTGTTAGTTCAAACCAATCATACCATTTTTCCCAAGTCCTATAATACTCAGACTCCTCTTTCTCTTGTAACATCAGGGTTAATTTATCCATCTCAGCACAAGTCATCATTTTTTGGATAATCAATTCATCTGGTGGTATATTTTTATGCTTCCAATGCTGGGCATAGGCAATTCTAGCTGCTGTTAAGATATGTAATACCGTGTTTCTCACAAAGTAAGGCTGAGCCTTTTTTTTTTTTTTTTTGACCCACGAAAAAACAGCTAGGTTGTCTTTTTGGGGGTGACTTAATTCCCCCCCCCCCCCACCTAGAGCAACCCATGTGCACGTACCTCTCCACGAGGCCGTTTCTATCAGCCGATCACAGCTCCCCAAAGGCAGAGTCCCCAGCCGCTTTGGGGCGAGGTGTGGTTGCCTGTGTCCCCTTGCCATTAGGCAGTGTCTTTCGGGCAATGGAAGCTCCCCTAAGGCAGTCACCAGTCACTTCGATCAGCTGGTAGAAGCGGCCTCTGGGTGAGCACCCACGCACACTCCCCTCACCCCGAGGCTGCTTCTACCGGCTGATCAAAGTGGCTGGTGACTGCCTTAGGGGAGCTTCCATTGCCCGAAAAACACTGCCTAATGGCGAGGGGACACGGGCAGCCACGTCTCGCCCCGAAGTGGCTGGGGACTCTGCCTTCAGGAAGCTTTCATCGGCCGATAGAAACGGCCTTGTGGAGAGGGGATTGTGCATGGGCACTCGCCCCGAGGTCGCTTCTACCGGCCGATCGAAGCGGCTGGTGACTCTGCCTTTGGGGAGCTTCTACCGGCTAATGTTCTATCAGTAATAGATCAGGATATTCTAGCCTAGGCTACCTGCAGGGCACTCCTAAAGGCAAGTTTTCTCCCCACCCCCCGCCCTTCCCCCCCATTTCTCTTCACCTCGTGTAGTTCTAACAAACGTTGTGAGAAATGGAAGGGAAACGCATGGTTTAAATAGGCCTAAATTTTGGGGGTGGGGCTTAATTTCACCTCATGCCTAGAAATCATGCTGGGCCTTCCTATTGGTGGAGGCCGTATTGTTGGAGAAACACGGTACTATATATTTTATATTTCTCCCATTTTTTTTTTTAAATATCCCCAACAAGAATAATTCTGGTTCCAATTCCATTTGTTTGTTAATGATCTCTTGCAACCATTTTAAAATTTTTAGCCAATAATTTTGAGTCTAGTTGATCCCCTTTCAATAGCCAACAATCAACCCAAAGAAACACTGAGACAGTCAGAAAAAACCTGAGCTCTTTATAGGAAGGCATGGGAAATAAATGTCAACCGTGACCTGGATGACTGAGAATCTCAAAAGACATGGGAAATAAATGTGACAAATGTATTTTCTAAGTTTGAAAAACCAATAAAACTGCTACTAAAATCTCCACTCGCAAAACCCGCTGAACCCTGAGCCGAGTGAACTAGAGCAGATTCTGATTGGCTGGAGCAAAACCAGTTTGTTTAAATCTTTCCATTCCACTAAATGCAGACATAGTGAAATGCCTCCGTTTTCTTACCTTTTTAGCATCTTTAAGAATCATTTGGCCGGTGCAATGGTCATTTTTGCAATAACAGAATGCACTTACTTGATTTGTGAGGCTAACAATAAAAGCAACTGGAAATAAAGCAGATTAAGTCATCGTCCTCAAGGGAGTTTGAAAATGCAGACTGCCCCCCCAGTAAATATCAAAGAATTGAAACCACAACTATACGCATGAAATAAAAGAGTTTCTATTCGCACTTATAGAGATGAGCATGTGATCACACTTTTGTATGAATAGCTGAGAGGAACTCAGTGGACGAAACCAAAGGTAAATATAGAAGTGAGAGGGTGAGGAACACATGTAAAATTCAAATGAAATTAGTATGAGCTCCGGAAATACTGATTAAGCTATCGGAGAGAACCAAGCTAATGGTGTCACAACAAAGTTCAGAAGAGAAGATGCATGTAGACTTGGAAAGGATCCAGTTGGTGGCATAGATTTATGCAGTTAATTTTGTCCCTTGACTGCATTCAGATGAGAACTGCTCCTTGACATAAACCACGAAAATGGCTGCATTATGGCTGTGTTAATGGTAATCAGCATGCTAATGAACAGCAGAAGGTTGCTACGGAAAAGGGAGGTTGAAAGGCATGTAACCTAGAGCAGAAACAGGGAGGAATTCACCAGGGACCAAAAAGTGTCTTGTTTGCAGGTCATAGATTATTTGTTTTGGTCACTGCAGAGCAAAGCGGGCTTAATTTAAGGGCAGAGAGGAAGCCTCTATAAAGCAGCATTATTTAATTACTAGCTAGATACCCATGCTTCACTACGAAACTATGTGATTGGGCTTGGTTTTGGGGGAAGGAAAATAATTGAAAAAAATATATGCCTCTGCCTACCAGCATCCATTCATTTGGCTAGCGTCCTGTCAGTGTGAGAGAGTTGAGGGCTGTTTGGAAACTGAACAGTATTTGCTGTGTGAGCAAGAAGGAGACAGCAAGGAGGCTGGGCGTGGCTTAGCTCAATTGTTCTGTACTAAAGCTGTTTGGTGCTGTGAAACGAAAACTGAAACTCCTCTCCTCTGCTTGTGTTTTGCATTTGGAACAGATTTCTTTTCAGGTAGGGAGAGGGAGTAGAACTCCTTAGCATCAGAGCGTGTTAATAATAATATAGGAAATACTACTGCTCTGATGGTTATTTTGAAAAATCCTTTCTTAATGAGCAACTAAAAGCCAAAAGGAACATACATGCCAAATTTCAAGTTTGTAGGCTTTACGGTACTGGAGGTTTTGTGATGATGTGTGAGGGGTATTTCACTTTTATATATATAGATTATTATAGAGGCAGAGAACTGAAATACACAGAGGCAGTTTGAATCCCATTGTAGCAGGAATGGAAGTTGGATGTGCAAAGTTTGTTGGCCTTTTTTTCATACATACTCATACACCTAGACAAAAATATTATCTCATTCCACCCATGGGCATGGGGGATTGTATGGAAAGCGGTCATTGGTGCAGGGGTGGAATGCTACCAGTTCTGCCTGGTTCTATAGAACTGGTAGCTCTGAAGAGCAGCAGACACCAAACCAGTTCTGTGTTTGCTGCTGTTTGGCCCACCTGCCCACCCGGGCTCTTACCTGTCCTTTATTACCTGCTTTTTCAATCTCAGCTGCTTGGAAAAAAGAGGCATTTCAAACACTGTGCACCCATGCACAGCACTTATCAGCTGTCTGGGCGGCACAGCTGATGTATTTTTTACATGCGCGCATACAAGCGAAGAATGCATGCATGCGCAAAACATAGTCACTGAACCAGTAGTAACACCGGTTGAATCTTACCCCTGCCTTGGTGGTCTCTGAGTTTGCTTGTTTTCTTGCAGACGTTTCATTACCCAAACTGGGTAACATCATCAGTGCTAGTATAGTCAGTTTATATTCTGATAGTTTGACCTGTCAGTGTTTGGTAGGGGCAGTCTTAGACATTCTTTGGTTGAACTGTTTGCTGATGGGTCTTTGGCAGTTTTTTTATTGGAGTATTGTTTACTTGAATGTTGGGCTGATGTTAATCTCTGAGTTAATCTATGCTGATCTGGGTGCTGATTGTTGGTGGAGAGGCAGGTGCTGGAGTCTTTTGGTTTCTTTTTGGACAGGGTGGTTGTCTTTTTTGCATAGTCTATGAATGTTGTTAATGTCTATCTGTCTATTAATGGCTAATTTGTCAGAGTGCCAGGCTTCTAGAAATTCCCTGGCATTTTTGGACTTGGCCAGGTTTAGGTTTGTTGCATTTACCCAATCAAAAAAACTGCCCAAAATACCAACAATAAACAGCCCAATCTTTATAAAAACCCTAGTAAGACCACACCTGGAATACTACAATCAAGTTTGGTCACCACACTACAAAAAAGATGTTGAGACTTTGGAAAAAGAGCAGCTAAGATGATCAAAAGCAACTAAACCATACAAAGAATGACTGCAGGATTTGAGTTTGGCTAGTCTACAGAAAAAAAGAATTAGGGGTGATATGATAGCAGTATTCCAGTATTTGAGTGGCTGCCACAAAGAAGAGAGAGTCAAATTATTCTGCAAAGCACCAGAGGACAGAACAAGAAACAATGGATGGAAACTAAAGAGATAAGCAACCTGGAATAAGAAACTTTCTAACAGTGAGGACAGTTAACCAGTGGAATGGCTTGCCTCCAGAAATCGTGGGCACTCCATCACTGGAGGTTTTAAAGAAGAGACTAGACAGCCACTTATCTGCAATAGTATAGGTTCTCCTGCTTGAGCAGGGGGGTGGACTAGAAGACCTCCAAGTTCCCTTCCAGATTCCATTTCATTCCATTCACCAAGACCACTCCTACCAGCACTGATAGGTCAAGCCACAAGAATATAGACTGACAGCAAACCACACTCCTTACTAACACTGATGATGTTACCTAGTTTGGGTATTATGCAGAGGTGGGCAGCTGCCGGTTTGCACCGGTTCAGGTGAACTGGTAGTTAAGATTCTGCACAGTTCAGCAAACTGGCAGATCTCACCACTGGCTGCCTCTGCCCTCACGCATTTGTCAGCCTGTTTTTGGCCCATTTTTGGCCTGAAAAATGGCCTGAAAACAGCCCCAAAATGGCCAAAAAAAAGGGCAGTGGCAGGACCAGCCAGTGGTGGGATTAGCCCTAACCAGTTGAATCCTACCTCTGTCTTTGAGGCGAGTGACTGAGAGGCAGGGCTGGGTGTGATGGATGATGTCACCCACCCAGTCACATGACCATGGCCACGCCTACCCAGCCACAGAACTGGTTAAGTTATTCCAATCCAACCACTGGTTCTATCTATCTATCTATCTATCTATCTATCTATCTATCTATCTATCTATCTATCTATCTATCTATTTAGCTATCTAACTATCTATCTACCTACCTATCTATCATCTATTCAATATGTATTCAATAAGAACTTTTGCAGTGCTACAAAAAACAGGACTATCTATATCTATACTTTTCAGAGTGAGTAACTGGGGTGAGAAATCTTGTGGAAATCACACTTCAGTTACAGAATCAACTTTTCAGGAGAAAGTCATATTGGATCATTTACAGCTACCAAATTATTTAGGTCATGCCATGTGCATCGCTACAGAAAGGTTTATATATAGATAAAAGGTTTATTGAGCCCTTTCTGGATCACAACCTTCCAATTTACCTCTTAGATGTAACCCAATCTGAACTTTGCAAGTCACGTAGGAATGAAAAATAACTTGTTTGAGAGCTCTAGAAAACAGAACAGCACTTCATAGCAGGATTCTGCAGCTAAACTTCAAACAATGTTGTTGGCAGTTTTCATCTTCCTGAATGAACAGAGATCATTATCTCTTGAAGAAAATATTTTACCCTATAAATTCTCCCGGAGTGTGAAATAAACCGTCATCACGAGAGAAAATGCTTTCTGAAACACCTCAGTAAAGCCTATTATTTTAAAATAAACTTTATCTAGCCTTTGAGCGCAGGTCTGCTATCAACAGCAACAATCTTGAGAATGAAGATCCATAAATTACTTGTGTTGGTGGGGTGGGGTGGGATGGGGAGAAATAGAAAGAAATAGGGAGAGCAGCTAGTGACTGGCTGTTTCTGAATTTTTGTGTGGTGTCTGAGATACGTATCTACCATGACAATATTTCAAAGACTGTACAAGTTGCTGATCCATCTCTAGTTCAGATTTAAAATGGAAAGACTTTCACCATAAAACACTGTGACACAAACATAAATAGAGTTTATAAACTTAATCCTGGTAGACAACCACTTAAATATGATCCAGCCCGGTGCTGCAGCTGCCAAAAAAGCCTACACAGTTCTGGGCTGCATTAACAGAGGGATAGAATCAAGATCGCATGAAGAAAGGCCACACGTGGAATACTGCATCCAGCTTTGGTCACCACGGTGTAAAAAAAGATGTGGAGACTCTAGAAAGAATGCAGAGAAGAGCAACAAAGATGATTAGGGAACTGGAGGGTAAAAGATACAAAGAACAGTTGCTAGAACTGGGCGGGTCTAGTTGGATGAAAAGAAGGACTAGTGGTGGCATGACAACAGTGTCCCGATATCTCATGGGCTGCCACAAAGAAGTGGGAGTCAAGCTATTCTCCAAAGCACCAGAAGGCAGAAATAGAAGACATAGGTGGAAACTAATAGAGGAGAGAACCAATCTAGAATTAAGAAGGAATTTCCTACAGAGAGAACCATTAACTAGTGGAGCTTGCCTTCAGAAGTTGTGAGTGCTCCATCACTTGAAATTTTTAAGAAGAGATCGGACAGCCATTTTTTCCAGAATGGTGTAGCTCTCCTGCTTGAAAAGAGGGTTGGACTAGAAGACCTCCAAGGTCTCTTCTAACTCTTCTATTCTGTTAAAGAAATGCACTCCGCCATATTTATCAGGGCTGAGCAGGATCCAACAATGATTTGAAGGGAAGGATTCAGATCTTCAGATCTTCTGTGAAAGGAAGCCATGCATCTTTTTGCTCTTTGTTAATGCAGCCCCACTTTTTTCCAGGCCTTTTTTTTTAGGGGGGTTTAGCCTAAAGAGAAAAAAATCTTATTGTTAGGGTTATATTAACTTCAGTGGATGCTAAAACAGTTATATACCTTTTCAAATTTTTAAGCATAAAAAAAACAGAAGCTTAAAAAAAAATTATTCTCCTGGCACAAACTCCAAATAATTTCTTTTGGAACCTTTTGGAAACATGGAAAGCTCCAATATGTGCCTAGCCTGACCTTAGGTTATTCCTCCGAGACCTGCAGTCTAGTGGTGGGATTGAAACAAAATTTACTACTAGTTCTGTGGGCGTGGCTTGGTGGGTATGGCAGTGTTCTGATCCAAGCCTCGTTCAAAGCAAACACACACCAAACAGAGATAAAAGCAAAACCTTTTAAATGCTTCTCTGTGAATTCCGTTCATTCACAGTAAAATGCTATTAAAAACTAATTGTCCCAGATAAGAACAAGCCTTGCCAAGGCTGCCAAGAACTCTAGATTAAATTGCAAAGAAATAATCAAAGCCAAACGTCTCCAAACACAAACCCGAATAGTCCGAACTTCCACAAGACTTGAAGTGCAAGAATTTCTTTGCTTACCTGTTATCAAAGAAATCCTAACTCTTTCTTAGGCTTGATCTGGCAATATCCACCAGCCCAATAAGGTTGAGTGGCTGGGCCATTACCATTGAGCCGTCTATCCCAATCACCCGTAAGGGAGGGGCCATTACCTTGCAGCCTTACTCCCAAGTCACCCGTGCTGCTGCAGCTGTTCTCTCCTTCAAGCAGCCCTGTGTGCACTGGGCACTGGGCACAGGCTTCTCGGGGTCATATGCATCACTGCCTCCAGCCTCCGCAAGCTCCAAAGGCAGCTCCCCACTCTCCAATAGTCCTGGCCCCATCCCTGCATCACACACAGGCCCCTCATCTGAGTCCTTGCTCTCCGGGACCTCAGCCGTCTGCACCTGCTGCTGGGGAACCACAACAGGCAGGGGAAGGATACTGCAAAATCTCCATTCCCTCCCAATTCCTGGGGGAAGGTTACTGCAAAATCCCATTCTCTCTCCATCCCACTAACCTGCTTTCCAGCTCCTGCTTTCCTGTGCAGGGCAACGAAAGAAGACCCAGTTGATCAGCTGGGACTTGGGAGGCAGAGAATAGATGGGGGCGGGGCCAGTCAGAGGTGGTATTTGCTGCTTCTCTGAACAACTCAAAATTTCCACTACCGGTTCTCCAGAACTGGTCAGAGCCTGCTGAATACCACCTCTCTGTAGTCACAATAATGGTACCATTTTAGACCGGATTTTCCCACAAGGCCCTCTGGACATCAACCTTATTTTTTTCTGGGCCAGACGAAATCCTTTTCACTTTCCAAGATGTATTAGGAAACTATTTTAGAGTTCCCGGATTTGTTTTACTGGTAGCTTTGTTGTGATTGTATCTCTTCTATTATTTCGGTTACTATCCTGTATTTTATCTATATTCTGTTACTATATCTGTATTTCTTTTCTTTTTTCCTTCAAAATATTTTACTGTCTGA
Source organism: Pseudonaja textilis (assembly GCF_049901715.1). Taxonomy (NCBI): domain Eukaryota; kingdom Metazoa; phylum Chordata; class Lepidosauria; order Squamata; family Elapidae; genus Pseudonaja; species Pseudonaja textilis. Next base: position 39,460,351 of record NC_141997.1, on the reverse strand, counting down.
TACAAGTTACTATGATTTGGGTGAAGCATAAGGAAAAGACTGAGAACAATAGGCTGAGAGCACTGTTCAATGCTCAAGGGTTACTAATGAAACATAGGTTTCTGGTAGCACAGTAGTTACATATTTCAGGCTGATTCTGTCCACAGCCAGGAGTTCAATCATGACTGGCTTAAGGTTGACTCAGCCTTCCATCCCTCCCAGGTTAGTAAAACGAGGACCCAGATTGTTGGGGGCAATAGGCTGACTTTGTAAACCGCTTAGATAAGGCTGTAAAGGACTATGAAGAGGTATATAAGTCTAAGTACTATTGCTATTATATTGCATTGGTTATTGTTTTGTGTTAGTTGATAAGTTCACATATTTTATCAAGTTTATACACCAGCCAGGAACGGCGTTGTTGAGATATGTATCAATGTAAATAAGTGATTTTAAATAAATAAATATGATGCAGTCAGTTAAAAAAAGAGAAGGGGAGGGCAAAAACACAAACAAGACCCCTAGACCTCTGAATATAATTAAGTGCTTAAAAATAAATTTTAAAGAAAACACTACTGGTAATGCAGGGGTGGGATTCTACCAGTTCGCACCTATTCGCTAGAACCGGTTGTTAACATGCTAAGCAGTTAGGAGAACCGGTTCTTAGAAGAAATTACGGGCCTAATCCTGTAAGGAAGACAGGAAGGAAACATTCTGGTGTTGCTTACAGAAACTTCCTCTCCGTTAACCCTTATTACATTCTTGGCAGGACTAGAACTTCTCTGAAGTTTTTTTTCCTCCTTTGCTGGTACTTTGCTTGTGTGGAGTGACCACTCAAAGTTACAATGGCACTGAAAAAAGTGACTTATGACCATTTTTCACACTTACGACTGTTGCAGCATCCCCACAGTCATGAGAGGCCAGGCGAGGAGATGCGTGCCTCAATGTGAGTGATATTGAGTTGGCCACGCCGAGCCAATAACATGCCCACCAAGCCACGCCCACCAACTAAGCCACACCCACAGAACTGGTTGTTGAAAAATTTGAATCCCACCCCTGTCGTAATGTGCTTTGTCTGTACATAAATTTGCTAAATAAATATATACATACAGTGCAAATGCAATAAAATGCAAGCGATCAGCAAGCCATACTCATTACTTTAATTTGTAAGAAATATTGGAATTGCATATTTTTCAGAGAATATATGACATCATCAATAATGTAGACAATTAGGTAAAAGAACCTTACTTCTAATTGCATTTATAATTTAAACTATTATCCCTTTTGGTCAATATGATTTTTATATTTATGACCACAGAAAACTGGGGGACAATATAAATGTTTTCCATACTGTTGCTGAGTTGTAGCAAAATCAACCATGTATTGGCTTTAAGATCAAGATATTAATTTTGTCATAGGTTTTCATGCATGAGAACCACTTCCTGAGATGGCAGTATTGATACTAGTCTGGCTTATAAATTAATTTTCATTCAGTGAGATTGTATGTGCAAATTATTTTAGTTGAAGCCAACAACTCAAGGGTTGGTGGTGTGCCGCGTGTGTGTGTGTAATCCAAAAAGTCACACCATTATTTAAGATAGTAGTTTAAGAAAAACTTACGACAATAGAAAGCAGGGAACTCATGTAACTTACGACAATAGAAAGCAGGGAACAGATATACCCTTCTAAATCATGTATACATTGCAGGCTACTCAAGGTCAGAGAAAACCTACTGCATCTCTTTATGGTCTGGATAAACTTCTGAAGTTTTCAAGGAGGCTTCCCAAAGATAAACAGATCAAATCAGTGTTACACCTCTGTAAATGTCTCTCTAGGAATCGTGCTACCTGGTAAATGGCATTTTGATTCCTTCCTCCATTTTAAATTTGTTTTGCTCTTTGTCTCTAAGTCAATTTACCAATCTTTTTCTGGGGAAAAAAAAACAAAAAAACATTGCTTTTCGTATGCATTTTTGCCCCTGTGCTTAGTTTTACAATCATCTTTGCTAAGACATGCATTTTTCCTGAAAACAATTTCCCCTAAAATAATTTCCTTGGTGCAGTTTGGATGCATGTTAGCATTTTGTGTGCACACTTTTTATAACAGACTTCAAGATGGCGAATATTTTTTGTAATGGATTTCAAGGTCTCAGGCAAACATTGTGGCACATAAACAGTCAGGCATGTTATCAGGAATAACAGAAGAATAGAGTCTAAAGGGACCTTGGAGGTCTGCTAATCTAACACCTTCTTCAGGCAAGAAATCCTTATACCATTTCAGATAAATAGTTGCCCAATCTCTTCTTAAAAGCCTCCAGTGATAGAACACCCACAACTTCTGAAGGCAAGCCATCCCACTCATTAACTATTCCTACCGTCAGAAAAATTATCTTTAGTTCTAGGTAGCTTCTCTCCTTGATTCGTTTCCACCCATTGCTTCCTGTCCAGGTGCTTTGGAGGGGTAGGATCCCAAAATCCCAGCAACCGCTTCGCTGCCCAGTTGCTGGGTGGGAATGCCCATGGTGGGGCGCGGCCTACTGGAACTTCCGGGAGGGCTGTTTTTCACCCTCCCCGGGGTCCCGAAGCTTCGCTTGAGCCTCTGGGAGAGCAAAAATGGCCTCCCTTGAGGTCCGGAGGCCTTCCAGAAGCCGGAAACAGGCCCATTTCCAGACTTCTGGGACTTCCGGGAGGGCTGTTTTTCACCTTCCCCAGGGTCCGGCAGCTTTCCTCGGGCCTCTGGGAGGGCAAAAACAGCCTCCCCTGGGGTCCAGAGACCCTCCGGAAGCCAGAGCTTCTGCGTGGACTCTGCACTTACCTGTATCCAAAACGGTCCATGTGGAGACTCCTGGGAGGAGAGGCAGGTTGAGCAGGGCCAGCCGGTCGGTTCAATTCGGTGAACCAGATGTAAATTTAACATCCGGTTCATTCAAACCGGTCCAAATCATCTGAATCCCACCTTTGCCTCTTCTTTGTGGCAACCCTTGCGATACTGGAACACTGCTAACATGTCACCCCAGTTTTTCTTTTCCCCTCAGTGTTTTCATATAATAATCAAACACCAACAAGGATTGCAATATAATGTTGATGTACATGTAGGCCAGACTATTGGACAGGATATAAATTAACTGAGTTATTTAGTAATAAATAAATAAATAATAAATATTTTTTTATTTATAAATAAAAAAATTATCCTCATTTTTTAAAAAAATGCTCATTTAAAAGGAAGAAAAACATTTGCATTTAGGCAATGGATACTACTATTTCTATATACCCACAAAGAAAAATAAGGTATCCTAGATTACTTGAAAATCAAAATGATGAACTGTAACCAGGGGCATTTTTCCTCCTTTTTATTCTACTTTTGTATAATCTTGGGTTTCTTCCACTATATATGCAGATGTGAAAAAGAAATGAGTTGTGAATTGTACAGGATCAGAGACCAGTTAAATTAAAATGGTTACAGATAATTTGTTGGTCTTTTTTTTTTTACAAAGTTTATATACATATACTAGAAGCAGCAGTCCAAATCCAATATTTTACATAATATAATTCAATATAATATGGTTTGAGTTGCAGATAAATTCTATAGTAAGCAGTATATTGGATCAAACGTTGCTCATGGTACAGTTTTAATTCTGAAGTATCTTGCTAAGAGGGTTTATTTAAATAAGGTCTCCAAGAGATGAGCGTTTGAAAAAGAAGAAAGGGTGATTTATAGAAAAATTATATGAAATGAACAAAGGACAGAAAAATTTTATTAGAAAAGACTCCCATTTCCACAAAATATAAATTACACCTTTTTAGAGACTATATTGCATTTTATTAATATTCCGTATAGACAGCCTGCAGGGTTAATCTCCACCCAAGCCTATATACTTTCATTATTATGTACAACCTGTATTTATCCTTTCACCAAAGAGTTTTAAAAGATTTTGTCACAGACCTGTGTGCAGTCAAAACACTGCTAACAATTCTCTTCGTATGCATATGCATGTGCATCTGTGTTTTGTTTGTCAATGTAATATTGAAATTGGTTTAAAATATTTGCAATACTCTTGATTGAAGCCTCTGAAATGTGAGTCAGCTTTTTTCTTCCTGTGACTTTTCTTGCAACACGGATCTCAAGGTGCCCTGCTAGATTTACTGTCCTTCCCGGAGCTAATGTGGGGCAGGGTTACAGCTGACCTCCAGTGCCATCTTTATTTATTTTTATTTTTTAAAAAGGAAATATGTCACGGGCCCCATGGGAAATGGGTTTCAGAACAGAAGACTGTGGACCTCAAAAAGTTTGTGCTCTGTAACTCAGAACCCATATCCGCCTTGTACTTTTTCTTGTTTTTTTTTTTCTTTTGACATCTGGGAAGTGGCTGTTTTTACCAACCAAGTTGACAAGACATGCCTTTTATGATTAGGCAGGCTGCATCAATGAAATGGAATAGGAGTGGAGTGGAGTAGAGTAGAATGGAATGGAATGGAATGGAATAGGAATGGAGTGGAGTGGAGTGGAGGAGTAGAATGGAATAGAAATTGAGTGGAATGGAATGGAATGGAATGGAATGGAATGGAATAGGAATGGAGTGGAGTAGAGTAGAATGGAATAGAAATGGAGTGGAATGGAATTTGGAATGGAATGGAATAGAAATGGAGTGAAGTGGAATGGAATGGAATGGAATGGAATGGAATGGAATGGAATGGAGTGGAATGGAATGGAATAGGAATAGGAATGGAGTGGAGTAGAGTAGAATGGAATAGGAATGGAGTGGAATGGAATGGAATGGAATGGAATGGAATAGGAATGGAGTGGAGTAGAGTAGAATGGAATAGGAATGGAGTGGAATGGAATGGAATGGAATTGGAATGGAATGGAATGAAATGGAATAGGAATGGAGTAGAGCGGAGTGGAATGGAGTGGAGTGGAGTGGAGTGGAATGGAATAGGAATGGAATGGAATGGAATTGGAATGAAATGGAATAGGAATGGAGTGGAGTAGAGTAGAATGGAATAGGAATGGAGTGGAATGGAATGGAATGGAATTGGAATGGAATGGAATGAAATGGAATAGGAATGGAGTAGAGCGGAGTGGAATGGAGTGGAATGGAGTGGAGTGGAGTGGAATGGAATAGGAATGGAGTGGAATGGAATGGAATAGGAATGGAGTGAAGTGGAATGAAATTGGAATGGAATGGAATGGGAGTGGTGCAGAGTGGAATGGAATCGAGTAGGAATGGAGGAGTGGAGTGGAGTGGAGTAGAATGGAGCAGAGCAGAGCAGAGCAGCATAGCGTAGCGTACCATAGCACAGCACAGCACAGCACAGCACAGCACAGCACAGCACAGCACAGCACAGCACAGCACAGAACAGAGTAGAATAGAATAGAATAGAATAGAATAGAATAGAATAGAATAGAATAGAATAGAAAGATAACCATTATGCATATATCCACACACGCACACATATTTGACACAGAGAAACATCATAGTCTAGTTCAGGGGTGTCCAACCTTGGCAACTTTAAGACTTGTGGACTTCAACTCCCAGAATTTGGAGGCTTTGCTGGCTGAGGAATTCTGGGAGTTGAAGTCCACAAGTCTTAAAGTTGCCAAGGTTGGACACCCCTGGTCTAGTTCAAATGTATCTATGTACATGGCAGGGAAAGAAGGGTGGAAAAAATATGGAAGCCCACATTGTGAAGCCCACAACAAGCTCTCAACCTTTACCTCCAATTGGAAAGGGCTACCCTGTTCTCGCCTATATCTTGGCCTTCTGTGTCCGGGCGTACGTTTCTCAAAATATGTGAACAAAGGGCCACCAAGAAACAACGCCCTTTAAAAACCATGTTAAGAATCTAGATTACAAGCAGATTTGCACAAGATGGCAAGATTGGCTGCTACCAATAAAAGAGAATAACTGTAGTTGTAGGATGGAAATGAGGGGGCCTTTGATATCTTCCAGTTATGATGATGTTACCTAGTTTGTGTAATGAAACATCTGCAAGAAAATAACCAAGCTCAGAAAAGCATCAAGAACCTCTCAAGATTGATTGGATTTAACCCTAGGACAAAACAAGAACTTTAGTTACTAAATAGTCCCATGTCCTGAATTAATTCAGCAATTAAATAACAGTGTCATGTGCTCCCTTGGACTTTAATTATCTCTGTCCCTTCCATGTTAAACTAACCAAAACCTCCATTCTTGGACATTTAAATCCCACTATTTCGCAAAGAAAATCTTTCACGAGAAAACAAATGATGTTTTTCCCACTTCAAGAGTTTCTTATAAATCCACAAGGCATAAACCAGTTAGAGTGAAGCCAGGCTGTGAAAATTCATTTCTGCCTGGTGACAAATTCAAAAAAGAAAAAAAAATCAACTAAGATCTCTTTGGGAGATTCCAACTATTTCCCTACAGTTTTGGTTAAGCAGTTTTTTATTAACTGCACATTTTTCCTTAATAGAGCTCCTGAGGTCATTTTCATTCTGGGAGGGGTGGGAATTATATATATTTACTCTAACTCTTAAAGTTGTTTAAAAGTTGCAATTATTACATAAGAATTGTATTTACATCATAAAAAGAATGGCTAGCCTGAGTTTTAAAAACTACAAAAAAATAATGCGCGTAGAAAGTTTTAGTTTGCTGGTGGTCACAGGTATAAAAACTGAGGAAAATTGGCCGTTTAATACCTTCAGTTGCCTTGTTCTGAAGGCAACTGTTCCACCGGTTAATTGTTTCTGTTTAGTTCTAGATTGCTTTTCTCCTTGATTAGTTTCCCCTTGTTGTTTCTTGTCCAGCTTTCTGGGGCTTTGGTAAATAGGTTGACCCCCCACTCTCATCTTGGTGGCAGCCTGGAACGCTGCTATCATGTCACCCCAGTCCTTCTTTTCACTAGACTAGACTTTCCCAATTCCTGCAATCCCTCTTCACTTGTTTTAGCCTCCAGTCTCCCCAATCATCTTTGTTTCTCTTCTCTGCAATTCTTTCCAGAATCTCAATGCCTTTTTATATTGTGGTGACCAAAACTGGATGCAATATATCCCTCAGTTAATTCAGAGTGTTTTCATACTGTCACATGTTTCACTGCCCAGGTTCCATAAGAAGCTTGAAGCAATTCATAACTGTCTTCCTTTCTGCCAACTTGGAGAATGTTGAGAACAAGGAGCGAAAAGCTAAAGGAAGCCAAACATTGACTCTGAATTGGAAATCAATTGGCTCCTGGTTGAGATTGTTGGAATATATAGTTGACTTTTCAACCAGTACAGAATCCTTGTGTCTCAGAGACATCTTGAGATAGATAGATAGATAGATAGATAGATAGATAGATAGATAGATAGATAGATAGATAGATAGATAGATAGATAGATAGATAGATAGATGATAGGTAGGTACAGTAGGTAAGTAGATAGATAGATAGATAGATAGATAGATAGATAGATAGATAGATAGATAGATAGATAGATAGATAGATAGATAGATATGTATTTGGCATTTTTGTTCACCTTATGGAGTCTTTCTCAAGGGATAGGCAGATATTGCTTCATTGGCTGGCTTAATTGATTGTGTTCCATCAAATCAGTGTCAGCCTTTAACAACTACATAAGCAGACAATTTTGGGGATGATCCCTCCCCAACCTGATCCTTCAATCTTCCAGCTGTGCATCTGTTGCTTTTATAAATAAGCCCATCCTTGCAATTTTATATGGTCTCAACCAAGAGTTCTTTGGTGCCATTGAGTAGAATCATTTTTCCCTGAGAAATTGGACACAACCAACTTTATTCCACTTTAGTTATATGCTGAACATATCTCATTCATCTCTGAATGTTGGATTTAAGATGCTGGGCTTGTTGCCCAGAAAGCCAGCGACCCAGGTTCGAGACCCAAGTGCCAAGCGTGAGCTCCCGTCCTTACCCCAGCTCTTGCCAGCCTAACTATTCAAAAGCATACAAATGCAAATAGATAAATAGGTATCACTTTGATGGGAAGGTAACCATGCTCCATGATGCCATGCTGGCCACATGACTGCGGAATCGTTTTCGGCTGGCTTGATGGATTTGAAACAGAGATGAGCAACAATTAATGGAGTAAAATTTTCAGGGACTCCTTTCCTTTTAGAGCAGGGGTATCAAACTCGATTTCATTGAGGGCCGCATCAGGATTGTGTTTGACTCGGGGGTGGGGTGTGCCAGGTTTCCAAGTGATGAAATCCATTTAAAAAGAAAAGAGCAAAGTCCATCTTCCATAATAATTTCTTTTATTTAGAAAAGCATCAAATTGGCAAAGTCTATTGTAATTCCAGATCTGACACAACCTGGAATTACACCACATAATATGGGAAGTTAGAAACAGCCTCCAAAAGTCACATTCTCCAATAGAAATAAATCAACATTGCCTGGGTGTCGCCAATCTCCACCTCCAGGTCTCAACAGGGTCAGCTTTCTTTCCCATGGGAAGAAACACCACCTAGCCTAAACAACTCTCTCTATCTTCACTCCTCCCACCTTAGGAATGTGGCAAGCCCGAAACCCTTCCCCCTGCCCATAACCAGCAAAGAAAGAAAAGGATATATAAGAAGGCTAAATAAAATGGCTACACTTATGTCAATTTCGGGCTTGACAGGGTGGTGGTCAGGGGGTGCGGACGGCTTAACATCACGTGTGTTGGGGGCACTTGTGGCAGCCCAAGCTCTCTGCCAATGAAAATAGAGCTCTGGAGAGTGGTCCTCCCGAGCTCCATTTTCACTGGCAGAGACACCGCAGCCCAGTCCTTTGCTGTTTCCAAGATGGCCCCTGTTTTAGAGGGTAAATTATTTTATCTGTTTTACGAATAGTTTGATCTTTCCTTTAGGATTTACTACTAAGAAAAACCCTTCCTCTTTATCTGTGAGAACAACAACAACAACACCATCCAGAGATGGGCTAATCCGAATTAAACGCCCGCATCCTGAATTCTAAGCCTATTTCTTGAAAACAGAAAGAGAGTTTGCAAGCCACTCCTGACTTTGTAAAAGGAGTGAGGCTGAAATACAGCACAGGAGTTCCCGCTCTCACCACGCTTGATATTGCTGATTTATGAGCAACATGGAGCTGACTTATGTGTGAAAGTCTTCGGTGAGCTATATTTTAAAACATGGCTTGGACTCATTAAACTGCCTTGTTCATGAACTCTCTTAGCGACGCATTCATTCCGTTCCGGCAAGGGGAGGGGGAAAAAAAGGGATCAGAAAATAGGCCTCTAGGGGTTGCTGCAATACAAATAATAAAGAGAGCTATTAACCGTGCAGGCATCATAACCTCTAAGGTTGCAATTCTGTTCTCTCTGCTGAAGAAGAGAGAGCTGCCAGCTGCTCCAACCTCAACTGGGCTTCCTTCTGAGTAGATTATGCATTGGATCGCACAGAAAGCCTGACAGATCTAGACACATTTACATTTTATTTATTTATTTTATTTATTTTATTTTTATTTATTTGTCAAGCAAGTATTCGCTAACAGTATAAGTATAAGCATGGTTATGAATACATGAAATGGATACGAATAAAAAAGAAACAATAGGACAGGGAGGGTAGGCACATTGGTGCGCTTATGCACGCCCCCTATAGACCTTTTAGGAAAGGGGTGAAGTCAATAGTAGACAGTCTAAGGTTAAAGTTTTTGGGGTTTGGGGAAGAAACTACAGGGTCAGGTAGAATATTCCAGGCATTGACCAGTTTGGTGCGGTTTACCTTGAGTTTGTATCTATTGTGTGCTCTTGTATTGTTGTGGTTGAAGCTGAAGTATTCATTGACAGGTACATTGTAGTAAATAATTTTATGTACTATACTTAGATCGGACCGAAGGTGGTATAGTTCTAGGTTGTCTAGGTCTAAATCATGAATCCCTAGATATTTTGAATTCTGGGACCACAACAAAAATAATTTTTTTTAACACAAATAAGTCCTCAACTTACAATAGTCTGTTTACTGGCCATTCGAAGTTACAACGGCAGTGAAAAATGTGAGTTATGAACATTTTCACACTTATGACTGCTGCAGCATCCCTGTGCTCATGGGATTTACATGAAGGTGCTTGGTAACTGGCTCCTATTTACGACGGTCGGAGCGTCCCAAGGTCACATGATCCCCTTTTGTGACCTTCTGATGAGACAGATTCGCTTAAGGACCATGTTGCTGACTTAACTTTTGCAGCAATTCCCTTAACAAATGCAGCAAGAAAAGTCATAAGATGCAGCAAAACTCACTTAGCAAATTTCTCAGTTAGCAACCAACATTTGGGGTTCAATTATGGTCATAAGTCAAGGACTACCTGTATATAATAAACAGAGGTTGGGTCAGTTTGATTGCTAGATAAATAGACTTCCACCTTAGGGAGATTTTTATGTAGTATAGTATTTGCATCAAGCATAGATGGGAATGTTTATAAGTTATCCTGTTTTTTTGTATATATATTTTAAATGTTTTATTATTGGTATCTGATGGCTGTTAGGTTTTTTTCTTCTTTCCTTTATTTTGTACTAGCAGGGGACCCGTGCTTCACTATGAAACTATGTGATCGGGCAAGTTTTGGGGGAGGAAAATAAGGGGGGGAAATTCTGCCTCTGCCTACCAGCATCCATCAGTATTCATTTGGCTACCATCCTGTCAGTGTGTGAGAGAGTTGAGGGCTGTCTGGAAACTGAAACAGAATTTGCTGTGTGAGCAAGAAGGAGACAGCAAGGAGCCTGGGCGTGGCTTAGCTCAACTGCAGTTGGAAGAGATTTCTTTTCAGGTGGGGAGGGGGAGTAGAACTCCTTAGAATTAGAGCGTGTTAATAATAATATAGGAAATACTAATGCTCTGATGGTCATTTCAAAAAAATCCTTTCTTATTGAGCACCTACAAGCCAAGAGATGTACATTTCAGGTTTGTAGGCTTTACGGTTCTGGAGATTTTGTGATGACAGATGAGTGCTTTTTTGCTTTTATATGTATAGATTTTAACTTTGGGGGGGGAAAATAAAACAAAATTCTTCATAAAATTTCTTTTACCAGAATGTTTCATTCCTCCCAATGGCTGAGCGTAGCACAATAACATAAAAATACTTTAGTTAGTATAATTTTGTATAACATACTATGTGTCATATGAAAAAAATTAAGTGCCTCACAAGTCCAGTTTCCCTCATAGTAACAGCTCAAGCTCAGCCTTTTCCATAAGATTTGCTTGCAATCGATAGTAAATAAGAACAGAGGAGAAGAAAACTTCTCATGTTTGTGGCTATGTGTGGTGACAAGGTCTGTCTACAGCTGCCAGGAATTTCAATGATGCCCAATTGACATTTGAAAAGATATTTCAGTAACCACTATTTGGTTTCTGTATTACTAATTCAGCAATTGCCTGGATAACAGAATTGGAAGGGACCTTGCAAGGCCATCTAGTCCAACCCCTTGCTCAAGCAGGAAACCCTGGCCTATACCTTTTCAGACAAATGGTTGTCCAATCTTTTTAAAAAATTCCAGTTGTTGCTGAACCCACCACTTCTGGAGGTAAGTGGTTCCACTGATGGATTATTTTGTCAGGAAAGTTCTCCTTAGTTCTAAGTTGCTTCTCTCCTTGATTAGTTTCCATCCATTGCTTTTTATTCTTCCTTAATGTATTTTGGAGACTAGGTTGACCTCCTTCTTCTTTGTATCACCAACTGTACAATACTTTGCTTTTTAAGTGGATGTATATTGAAACATTTCAGCACCATGTATAAATCTAAACACAGTTGAAGTTTTAAAATAGCTTCACGTCATTTCTGAACATTTCCTCCTGCTCTCCAACGCATAGACAGATGTTCATAGTTGAAATATTCCACAAGCCTGTAAAAGGCTGCAAAAAAAATCAAAATTAAATATTTTGTTGTTCTTGTTCTTGTTCTTGTTGTTAGAAACTTCAGACATCAAACTGAACTGCTGTTTCCACTGGTCTGGACAGAGTTTTTGAGTTTCTGTAACTTGTTTCTCTGATAGCCCTTCCAGCAAAATAGAGTTCATTTCTCCCCTTTCAACTCTCTGTCTTCTATATTTTATTTCATGTGTCCATTGAGGCAATGGAAGATAAAGCTATCTGCTTTCACTTGTAGCAGAGAGCTGTATGGAACCAGTTCACCTGTCTGTCATTCCTCATTAAATTCTTACCCTCTTCATTCATATTCTGATCTTTGCAAATGAACGTTTGCTTAATAAATGTTTCCAAGACTAACACTGCCGAGTGAAGATCCCACGCAGCAGTAAATTATTAACTCAGTCACAGGAGGGGCGCCATATATGACTTTTCAGAATGAGTTATTATGTGGATCATCATGTAATTATGAATTTTTCAAGCCATGATCGAGGAAAATTGAATATTTAATATTTTATGGACATATTCTGTACTGAGGATATCTTTCAAAATTTTATGATAATTTGGAAGTCAGTGAAAAGCAGAACAAAAGTTACAAAATAATTACAACATTGGAATATTTAATCATCACGACCGGGGTTGGCCATTTCTCAAATTGTACAGCAGAATTAAGGTTATGAACTTTTAAGCATGAGCTAGTCAAATGCCTGGGAGGTATATAATCTGTGTATTAAAATGATAAGGATGTGTTGAGTATTTAAGAAGCTGGCATTTATTTAACGGTATGAAGTCAGATGCACACAATTTGTGTGTGTGCATTTATGATTATGGAGTTTTTTTGTTGATCCCTTCTGAATGTTTTTTTTTAAGCCCACTTGGGATGAACTACTTTCAGAAGAACTAGCTGCAATATATTGAACAACCAAAACAATAAAATAAAGAATCTGAGAAGGATTTTGTGCATGATGTTGAAACAACAATAAAATTGCAATTAATTCATGTATGAGAAAGTTCGCATTATATTTTACGCTGATTAATATTTAACACAAACATATCCATTGCTTTTCTAGCCTTGGTAGAATTACAAAGAAGATATACTGGATCAGATTTTCCCCCTCTTTAATGTTAGAAAATAGTTTCAGTTGGGACTTCAATTTTTCAAGCTTTACCAATTAAGGAAAAACAAATTCTGCTGTGAACTTTGTGTGGCATCAAGGGTATCTAGCCAGTAAACACTCAGCTCGAATCAGTAGCCCTGACTCTACCCCAAAATTTAGGGATTACAGGGTCATTTTAAAAATCCCTATATAATGCTGGAAAATATTCAGATTTGTATCAAAAATGATACAAAAATGTTTAAAAACATGTCCATCAAATGTTGGAAATGTAATCAAACTCCAGGTACATATAATCACATGTGGTGGACGTATCCAAAAGGAAAAAAAAAATGGATGAAAGCACATACATGGTTAGAAAAAAATGTTAAGGCAGCACATAGATTATAAACCAGAACTATTTTTATTAGGCATAATACCAAAAAAATACGATAAAGGGAATGTCTATTTAATATTATTATTATATGTTTTTACAGCAGCAACAATTGTATTTGCACAATACTGGAAACATCTACAGAAGAAGATATAATTTAAAAATAATAATAGACTATGCAGAAATGGGTAGACTAGCCCTGAAATTAAAAGAAAAAGAAGACACAGTATTTTCAAACTTGGGACTTGTTTTATCAATTGTTAGATAATAGAGGTAGAAACTAGCATTATTATGTAAGCAAATTGACCCAGACAGTGTGCTGTTCACTAAGCACTTATTGTATATAAAGAGAAAATATATAAATAAATGGGGGGGGGGAGAGATTTGTATCTTCGTCTCCCTGTAATGTTGTACACCTAGTTTATTACTGTTCATTATTATTTATTACATATGTGTGTGTGTGAGTGGGGGCAGGCGAGTTGTGCATGCACGTTTATCCACTGCTTATGTGGCCTGGTTCCAAACAGGCTGCGGTCTGGTGGTGGGCCACAGATTGGGGGTTGAGGACTGCTGGGTTATCTGGAAGCATGAGGTAAAAATCTACCTAAGTCGACTGGAAAAAAAAAATGAAATGTAGCACCACTGAACTTATTCAAAGAAAATTCAGGGAAAAGAAAAAAATATCTGAGGGAAAGAAAAGCTGTAATTTTAACTAATTGTAATGTCTTATTTCCTAGACTAGAAGACTCTTGTCATCTTACAGGAGGATACTATTATCCATTTTAGATGGGATTTGTTATCTTAGCTAGGTGTGGTATGTGGTTAAGAAGTTGTATTAGAACTGAGTAAATCCAGGTTCAAACCATCCCTCTACCATGGAAGCTCAGTAGTGACTGCTAAACAGTTCTCTCAGTCCTTATTGTATTGTTGGTGTGGACCAAACAACAGAAGAAGGAGGACTATGTATTCCCATTTCAGCTTCTGAAAGAAAGTAGGGTATCAATCAAACCAAGACAAGAATGGTCCTAAAAGATTCCCTGGAACATGATTGAAGATGAACAAAAAAGTGTCTGGATTAAGTACGGTGATCTACCAAGAACATTTTGAAACATATGGTTCAAACCTATGTAAACATGATCAAATTGATTTTAAATATGGCCTCTAAAGTATAGCTTAATTTAAAATTTAATTAGCTTGCCCTCTGCCTACAATTCTGCACAAACAAATATTCATTTTTTAATTTAATCGTTCATTCATCAATCATATTTCTAAACCACCCATCTCTTAGAAAGAGGGGCTCTTTAATATACTGTTTCTCAGTTCAAATCCTAACATGGCTCTGAATGTCTTTAATACACTAGACATTACAAGAGAGCCTGTCTGTCAACTGAGGTCATTGGTCACTCAACGACAGAGATAATCTATGCAAGAGTAGCCTTATTTTTTCCCCAAAGCCTCCTTTCCCCTCCCCTGCCCCATATTCCTTTCTTTTCTCGTGAATCTGTTAAATTATAATCTTGATATATTCAGGAATTTGCATTTCTTGAGAATTATTGCCTCTCTCAGCTGGCTGAAATGAATGCTCTGCAGTGTGTTCAAGATACGTTATAATTACTTACATATGTATTGTCTGGAATATTCAACTTACTTCCCAAGGATATATTTCAGTTCCAAGTCTCCAGTCTTCCTAAATGTGGATGGAAGCAGAGACTGAATCAACCAGATGTATTCATTGTCTCCTCGCAAGATGGGTAATTTTCTTTTGCCCATTGGGTACCCGTTGCATGCACAGTGTGGATTACGCACATGTAATTTAAATTGATTAATTCATTAAAAAAATGATTAATTTGGCATACGCTCCTCATTTTCAAGTCTCCTAATGATTCAGGAGCACCATTCTTATTAAGCTGAAGTTATCAAAATGCATCAGATGGCTATACATATTGCAAAGTGTTACTCGTCCTGGCTTCTCTTGTTGTTAATTGGTACAGCGATAACTCTTAAAGGCTTAAAATAAATCAGTTGTGCATGACACATTTCTCCAGGAAGTAATATTTTATAATAATAGGAGATATCCCCCCTTTTCCATCAACATTGGTGTTTCTATCTGGCAGAGAGAGGCAACCACAATCCCATGATTGCATCTCCTGAATCTCTTGGCGGTTCTCCTCTGTTGTGTGATAGAGCTATGTCTCCTATTACATATAGCCCAAACTTTCTCCTTCAGAGCCCGTTCTTTATACACAGATTCTCCTACCTTCATGTTCTCTTCCTTCAGAGAATGATCTTCCTCTTATTTTGGGGCTGTATTAAGGAACTTTGCTGTGTAGAATTGTAGTCTGCCGTGGGTTGTATGATGGGGAGGGTGGATAGGAGAGAAGAGGTTTCAAGGGAAACATTACACTGTATCTCCGTGAGACAAGGATTCAAAGTCAACCAACTGGGAACGAAATGCAATTGCATACCAACTTACACTCAAAATGTCCATTTGAGAAACGACTTCTTTAAATTTGATTGGACATAGATGGGGCAGCAATGGGAGGCATCTAAGAGGAGATAAACTTGGGAATTTGGGCGTGCGGGTTTCAGTTCTGGCTTTGCATGACTGTACTTCATTGGACTTATAGTAAACTATACCTATGTCAACTAATGGAGTCAAGGATCATTTTTACTGAGAGGTTCAAGCTAAGGCAGGTCTGACAGCTATGCCCTTACCTTTTTTATTCTTGAAGAAAATATGGGACAAATGTATGTTTGGAGAGAACCCAGTAGAATATCCATCTCTGCTCAGGTTTCATTCATAAATTCCATGCCCTGATAAGCACTGTGTCAACCCTAGAAGTGAACCTGGCTGAAGCCATCTTGGAAGCTTCCGGTGCCACACAACAGTGGGAGGGGAGAAATAGTTAGATGAGGTTTTGTAGCCAAAACAATACAGTTTTCCTGTGGGAACCAAGGACATTCTCACAGGTGTCTGGCCAGAGGAGGAACAAGTAACCAAGCGGCCGGCCAGCACACGGATTGGACAGCGTGACCAGTGACATGGAGATGGGGGGAGAGCAAACTTTTACTTTTAGTTAGCTGAAAGCATTGCATGGTTGCAATGCAATTTGTGTCACCATTCCTGCTAATGAAGGAACTGACAGCTATCTGATATGGGCATTATTTCCTGAAATGCAATAAAGTTCTAAGTTCTAGCTATGTTTGTCCTCATCTGTTTGGGAGTCCATAGTAGGTGCCCTTGTTTCAACTCATCTTCTGGCTCCTCAGACCCCACTTCCCTATAAAGATTCACCCATCATGCCAAGCGACTGAAAATAACTTTCAAACCATGGTGCTTTGGTTGAGCTATTGATAAGCAATTTGTATAATTTGGATACAGGCTGTTTTATATTTTATTTTTCAATATATTTTTGATTATTCATTAGAGGGAAAAGCACTGGCTCTTTCAGATGCAGAACTGGGCTGTTCAAGTAGCTAACTAAATTGAAGAGGTCTCTGAAGGAAAGAAGGAAAGGCTGGGAATATGATAAGAAGACAGTAAACCACTTAGTGTTCCAGGTTTCCAGAATGCATTACTTTAATGAACAGTTTGGTTGCCAGCAACCGTACGGCAGCCTAGACTCCAATTTGAGAATCTGTGGGAATTTGTAACATATGTTGTTCATAATATCAAATATGGGGGGAAAGAACATGACCATCCCAGAAGTGCTATAAAGTTGCATTTTGTTAGATCATCCAAAATTGCATGGTGTGTTTAAGAGTACAAGAAATGTGAAGGAAGATCTGACCAAAAGAAAGGTATCTGGATAGTCCAGGGCAACTAAATTGTTATGGGAACCTCCATTGCAGAATGTGACCTCAGAACTTCTATCAAGGATTTCATATTGGAAATAATACATAGCATGTATGAGTCATGCCTACTTTATCCTCCAGGTATCACCTATAAACATATCCAAGTTGCCACATTCCAAGTTAACAATGCAGTACTGTAAATTGTATAAACGAGTAACCTTTTATCTATCCTGAATTTCCCGATGCTTTAATGGAAGATCCCAGGTTCTAGAACTATAATACATTGTCCATATATGTTAAACATAGCATGTGTGTATTATAAATAAATATTATGCAATAATAGCTAGATGAAAGCTAGCTAGCCAGCCTGATAGTGAGCTTATCTAGCTAGTCATAGATAGATAGATAGATAGATAGATAGATAGATAGATAGATAGATAGATAGATAGATAGATAGATAGATAGATAGATAGATAGATAGATAGATAGATATGTAGGTAGATAGGTAAGTAGGTAGATAGATAGATAGATAGATAGATAGATAGATAGATAGATAGATAGATAGATAGATAGATAGATAATCATCTAGCTAACTTCCTAGCTTGTTCACTCATTCTTGCTGTTGTGTGAGAAGCACCGAGACATTTCTGGGTTAAAGAATTAGCTGGTTGCTCAGGAGATGCCCAGTTGAAAGTCATGTCTCTGTTAAGTTGCCCACTGAAGTGGTACCCATCCATTACATTTAATGCAACTGATTAGTATCTTTCTAAATGAGACATCTCCAACAAACCTACATTATTCAGAGAAATATATTCCTTAAATGAAACTTAGATGATGCCCAAGGAAAGATGATACATGATTTATAAATAGTTAATATCAAGGTCCAAATTCTAATGCCACTTAAGAGATGGATGCAGGACACTTATATGAAAGCCACCATGTAACAAATAAGAATATAATAGATAAATCTCCTTAAATGACTTACTTTGTTATATATACACTCCTGTCTTATGATTGGTAGTGACACCTCGCCTGTCATGCCACAAAATATTCCACACAAATGTGAAAATTAGTCCTGTTAGATCAGAAGGCTTAGTTCAATAAATAATTTCACTGGTACAAGTGTCAGTAAAACTAGAAGGGCTATCAAGCATATTTTAAATTGCATGTTTGTTGGCCATTGTTTTTGTCTATCAGATAAATATTAATATCTAGAAGTACAGCTATATTAACACAAGATCCCCAGACAGCACTAATCTATTTATTAATTTGAAACATCAGGAACTTTTCTGTTTTAAGGCTGTCAGTTACTATATTCCTTTCCCTTATGGGTAAGGAAAATCATAATAGCTACCAGTTTGATACGGTAGATAAAGATACCTTTATTTCTCTCCCTGGTCTCATTCACCCCCACATCTATGCATCTTCTCACTATATTTCATATTGTAGTGAAAACCTGGTCTATTTCCATCCTTTGATGGGCTGCTGTGAAAACGTAAAAACTGAATAAAAAGAGGAAAGGCTTTAGAGAACTTTTTCTCTTGTCTGAATTTGGCATTTATTGTAAGCTTGATAAGATGACTTTTCGCTATTCAAAGATTACTCCACACTCCACAGGCTAGAAGTAGTTTCCACTCTCATATATATGTTACTCCTTAGAAAGTTGAACAAGTTCCATAGTCTCATGCGGATTGGTTCCAGTTAGAACACATGAACATGATTTATTTTTATAACATACCTATTGGTGGCTTAGGTAAAAGTATTTGAAGTGGCATACAAGTTCTGCTCCAACATGTATAGTGCCCCAAGTGTAGCACCATAGAATAACTTCTTGGAATTACACCTGGAATATTGCATCCAGTTTTGGTCACCATGATATAAAAATGATGTTGACACTCTAGAAAGAGTACAGAGAAGAGCAACGAAGATGATTAGGGGATTGGAGGCTAAAATGTATGAAGAACAGTTGCAGGAACTGGTTATGTCTAGTCTAATGAAAAGAAAGACTAGGGGTGACATGAAAGAAATATTCCAATATCTCAGAGGCTGCTACAAAGAAGAGGGAGTCAAGCTATTCTCCAAAGCACCTGAAAGCAGGACAAGAAGCAGTGGGTGGAAAGTCATCAAGGAGAGAAACAACCTAGAACTAAGGAGAGATTTCCTGGGTTAGAAAATTAATCAGTGGAACAGCTTGCCTCCAGAAGTTGTGAATGCTCCAACACTGGAAGTTTTTAAGAAGAGATTGGATAGCCATTTGTTTGAAATGGTATAGGGTTTCCTGTTTGAGCATTGAGTTGCAGTAAAAGATCACCAAAGTCCCTTCCAACTTCTGTTATTCTTTTATAGAATTATGAAAGAAAGGAAAAGAGTATATTTAAAATTAGCTGGTTGCTTCTTTTTTACAAGATGGCTCTAGGCAGATTCATACTTCAAGTAGATCCACTAGGACTTTTAACTTAACCATTCTTATTGAGTGTGATGAAATGTGTAATCCAACAGGTGCAGCTGAGGCTGAGAAAAAATGAAATAAGGTCATCAATCTTCCAGATCAGCTTTGAAACACGAGTGGGATGGAAGCTAAACCTATTTTATATATCAATCCCAGATCCTTTTCCCATACTAGAATGCAACAGGATATGTAAAGATTGCAACACAATGTCTCAACTAACATTTTGTAGAAAGGTAAATGCATTGATCGTTACAATAACATCATATTAGTTAACTCGCTGATGTTGCTCTTATAAGATAAGCTTGTAACATTCTCATTGGATAATTTCTGAGTTGATTCCAATATCCAGTTTATTACCAAATACTAATCAGTTGCACCATGTGAGCAGAAGGCATCAAATGCTACCTACTTATGAACTACCTATTTTCAGTTCACAAATCAGACAGAAACAAATGTTTGGCCCCAGCTGGGTAACATGTCCCATTTAGAATTCTTTCTCTCTTCTTTGTTCTTTGATGTTCTGCAAATGAGTTTTAGAACTCCACTCTTCACACAATTCAATTTTACAAGCCCATTATCCAAGATATAATGTGGAGGTTAAATATATCAGGGCAGCCATTATGTGAAAATAATTAACAGTAATGAATAATGCACTAATTCCACTGATGAGGGATGGTTATATGTGTAATGAAGTGTTGGAGCAGCCCTGACAAATGAAATTAAAATATTTAAACATGGTTTTATGATATTACTTGGCTCATATAATTTCCTTTACCTACAATGAGCCCCTTCGATTATTGTCATTATCCTGGCAGTTCAGAAGGATGAAATAGTGGAGGTTAATGTGATAGCGATTAGTCACAAGGAAAATCCATCAGTGAGAACAGAACAAGAGTAAGGGAAAGGTCTCAAGACTTCCTCATTTCAAACATGAGAAGAATGATATCATCAACATCACTTCAATATTAAATGGCTGGAATTATCTTGTCACTCATTTACAGCCTCTAAAGAACTACTTATTTGTACCTGCGAAAGAAAGGTCAGCCATTCTTAATCATCAATAAAAAAACAAGCTGATGGATTTCAGCTATAAATAATACCGACAAGGCAGTCCACCAGGGGACCAAAAAGATGTTGAGATTCTAGAAAGAGTGCAGAGAAGAGCAACAAAGATGATTTGGGGACTGGAGGCTAAAACATATGAAGAATAGTTGCTGGAACTGGGTAGGTCTAGTTTGATGAAAAGAAGGACTAGGGGTGAGACGATAGCAGTGTTCCAATATCTCAGGGGCTGCCCCACAGAAGAGGGAGTCAAGCTATTCTCCAAAGCACCTGAAGGCAGGACAAGAAGCAATGGGTGGAAACGAATCAAGGAGAGAAGCAACCTAGAACTAAGGAGAAATTTCCTGACAGAACAATTAATCAGTGGAACAACTTGCCTCCAAAAGTTGTGAATGCTCCAACACTGGCAGTTTAAGAAGAAAGTCAAAAGCACTTGTTCACTAGAAATAATTCAGGATTTTGAGGAGGGTTTTTTTTGTTCGATCTTGATTGAGAATGTTTATCTTTGTCTGCAATGCTTGTGCTTTATCCTCTACATTTTTTATTTAAAATGTTTTCATTCCATTTTAGCAATATTTTCCTTTAAATCATCTATTTTACAGCTCTGCTGACCTATAGAGTTAAGATTTTTTTAAAATAGGAAAACATACTTAGAGGAAGGTCTTACATTTGCTGCAGCAATGCTACACATATTTATTTTTATCTAGTATTTGATACATTTTAATTGTCTTCTGACTTGTTTTATTCAAAATCAAAATGTTACATGTGACACCTTGAAAGAAAGAAGATAATAGAGAGATGTGAATGGATAAATGAATGAATGGATAAATGAATGAATGAATGAATGAATGAATGAATGAATGAACGAATGAACAAATGAACGAACAAACAAATAAACAAATGAAATCCTCTTCTTTATTTTCCAGGCTGCCAGGGAAAAGCATTGAAATGTATGAAGATTGCATCTCAGATGTGAAAATGAAACCAGATTTGATGTTCTGCAAAATCTTTTACTCATTTGGATAACTGGAAATTCCTACTGTCAATTCATGTATGGCAATAAATAAAATACATGATTTTTCTGGCATCTAGGATTAGATTATTAGATTACACGATCCCCTTTCATGGATTGCCCCTGTGACTATGTAGGACAGATGGGAAGGAAACTAACCGCCAGATTGCAAGAACACAAGCAAGCAGTCAAATAAGGAGACCCAAACTTATTGGTAGCCTCACATTCCAACGATCAAGGACACACATTCAATTTCACAACTACTAAGATTGTTGGCTGAGCAAGTACAAAAATACCAGGAAAATGATTGAAGTCTGCAAAATGGGCCCCTTGTCAGTCAATAGGAGTGCTGATTTACCACCAGTTTATTGGGTATTTAGGAGCCGAGGTCTTGGCAGCATACAAGGAAACAACAGCCAATTGCCAGCTATCAACACATCAACCAACCAATAGGAAGGCACCACATAAATATGACTCATAGAATAGCCCAAAGTACATATTCCAGTAGACAGAAGTAGAGACTCCAGCATGAGTCTGAATGTTCAGAAGAGTAAACCTCTAGTCCTGGTGCCTGACTCAGATTGGATTTTGCAACATTATCCTGGGAAAGGTATATTCACCTTCATTTGTGAGGATTAGATCAAACCATGTGGTGATTTATTTCCTTCCATCATGGCATGGATATTTTAAAAAAAAATGCAGAAAAGGATATAAATACTTCTCTATTCCTTTCTGTCATCATCATCAATCATAGGACTTTCTCAACCAGACTTCAGTCGAACTGGATTAAAAGAAAATCAGTCAAATGAAATCGGGAAGAGATTTCCCAAGACTTTTCTGGAGGTAGAAGAGGACAGAAATCTACATTAGCTATTTTCATATGCCAAATCATGAAAGTAAAATAAAAATTGGACTCATTCAGCTGCTAGCCAACTCTTGTCTGGTCTCCTTGCCAGGTAAAGATCAGTTAAGAAACATGCATGTCTGCTAGAACAGTTAACTACATTACATTCCCAGAGTTGTTCAGCTTGTACCATAGGAGTTAACTAATAGCAGTTTTCGGTCTGCTACAAATGCATAAGAAAATCTCAAATACATCTACAGCTCTCCATTCAAAATTGTCTTGTCTGAACAATAAGTTCATCTGTAGGCTGAGCCCGAGAGAGGAATCAAATGTGTCATCAGTCATGAGTCCCCTTGCACTCATAAGAGACCAGACCAGCACAAATTCTTTATCTACCACCTAAATGCTTTGCCTGTTAGTAGTTCAGATTCTTGTAGAGAGCTTAAGCTTATAATAAATCTTTATACCCATTTGAACTGCCTGGCTCCCCTGATTTTCCTGGTGTTTGACAATAACCTGACTTTTTAAGAAGACACAAACAGTTTAAATGCAACAGCATAATTGCACTGGATAACCAGAGCAGTGGGCACAATCATTCAACAATTTATTTTGGTGGTTCTGATATACAATGATACCCAGAGATGGTATTCAGCAGGTTCTGACCAGTTCTGCGGAAATTTTAGCGGTAGCGGAAATTTTGAGTAGTTTGGAGAACCGGCAAATAACACCTCTGACTGGCCCACCCACATCTATTCTCTGCCTCCCAAGTCCCAGCTGTTCAGCTGGGTCTTCTTTTGTTGCCCTGCACAGGAGAACGGAGCTGGAAAGCAGGTTAGTGGGGTGGGGAGGGAATGGAATTTTGCAGTAACCTTCCCCTGAAGTGAGGTGAAATGGAGATTTTACAGTATCCTTCCCCTGCCATGCCCACCAAGCCACGCCCACCAACAGTGATGGGATTCAAATAATTTAACAACTGGTTCTCTGCCCTAATGATTTCTTCCAACAACCAGTTCACCAAACTGCTTAGAAACTTAACAACCGGTTCTTCCGAACTTGTGCAAACTGGCTGAATCCCTCCACTGCACACCAAGCCATGCCCACCAAGCCACACCCACAGAACTGGTAGTAAAAAAAATTGAATCCCACTACTGATTATACCATGGTATTTTCCCCTGGAAAATATATCAATCACCCAAATGAATAGCAGCTAATTGTTGACTCTTATCAGTCTACCCAACCAGTGAGAAACAGAGCATCTAGATTGACCTTTAAATCTGCAATCATTTTATACTTCCTTCCTTAAGTACCAATGGGAATGTAGTTTAATCCTGGAAAGTAAGGTAGAAAATTGCATTATATGTTATTAAGTTGGATGCCTATCAATTTCATTCACTTAAATGATCTGAGAATTTGCTCCATTTTGTCAGGTTCTTTAAAATTGTTAGTGAATATGAATAAATACACTTTTCTTCACTTTACTTGTAATAAATGGAATGCCTCGTAATAAATCCTTTCATTTAAAAATCATTTCTGACAAATTACTCCAATAAAATCAATGAGTGTCAGGCTCAGCTGGAGAAACAAATAAATTACAAACTATTGACGAGTTGGGGTAGATGTAATTGTCATTAAGACAGAAAATGACACGTAGCTATTTAGGCTAAAGAAGAAATAGAAAGCCAGAACATCTGAGCTGAAAACAAAAATGTGACATTTCCTTAACTTGGGAGCAGTCAGTTTGGATATAGCTCGTACTTTTCCCTTAATGTATTTTATACATAAATCTGATTTGTATCTAATAGTTGATTAACATTTAGTACATTTTGTATATTCCAATACTTCCCAAGTTTCTCCAATTAAAATAAGCAAATAAGACATGAATGCTTAAAAGAACAGAGTGATATCTTTTGGGGTGAGCATTTTTTATTTTACTCAGTGTGGTCTTGCTTTCAAAGAACTTTCTTTGCATAGTCACATGGTATAAAATGTTTGAAAGGATTCTTCATTGAACTCTCACCAAAGGCTATGGCTAGAACCTTTCAAATTATATCGTTGGAGAAGACTCTTGAGTGCTTCTTGAAGATCAGATTAGTCAATCCTAAAGGAAATCAAATCTGACTGTCCATTGGAAGGACAGCTACTGATGCTGACGCTCAAATATTCTGGCCATCAAATGAGAAGAGGGGACTCCTTGGAAAAGACTCTGACATCGGGAAAGATGGAAGGCAAAAGGAGAAGGGAATGGCAGACAATGATTTGGTTAGACAATGTTATAGATACAATGAACATAAATTTAGGCAAACTCTGGGAGACAGTAGAAAATAGTGGGGGGGGTGGGGCTGGTGTACTTTGTTCCATGATGTTGCAAAGTGTCAGACACAATTTAGTGACTGAACAACAAAGTTGAAAAATATCTGCTTGGAAAAATATATAGCTTTTTCAGGTAAGTAAACAACAGTTTGGCTCCAAAGGTGCTTTTTCAAGAGGCAACTGGACTTTCTGGTTTTTCTTTGAAAAGGTTTCGCTTCTCATCCAAGAAGCTTCTACAGAGCTGAAGAAGCTTCTTGAATGAGAAGCAAAACGTCTTTGAAGAAAAACCAGAAAGTCCAGTTGCCTCTTGAAAAAGCACCTTTCAGACAACCATGACAGAGAATATCCATAAACAGTTTGGCCCCTTTCAAAGTTCACTATGAAGACTCTAATGTGTGAATCTAATGAAACAGAGCAGTGCTTTTCAAAGTAGGAAACTTTAAGATGTTGTGGTGACTTCATTTTTCAAAATTCCCCAGAAAAGATGCTGCTTGGGGATTTCTGGGAATTGAAGTCCATATATCTTAAAGTTGTCTACTTTCAAAAGCACTGAACTAGAAACTAAGGAAAGTGCAACAGCATTGCTAAAAAGACTTTAAGAGTTGTAAAACTAATCTTACGAGCTTCACCTCCAGTAATGCTGGTTTGCAAACTAGGAAATACAAAACCTTTGCTAGACCAATACTTGAATACAGCTCCATTGTCTGGAATACACGCTGTATATCAGACATTAATACAATTGAGGCGAGTCCGGAAGTATTTTACAAGAAGAGTACTACACTCCTCTGTTCACAACAGAATACCCTACACCACCAGACTTGAGATTCTAGCCTTAGACAGCCTTGAACTATGCAAGCTAAGATTGGACAAGCATAAAACATAAAATCATATGTTACAATGTCTTACCAGTTAATGAATATTTCAGCTTTAACCACAACAACACAAGAGCACACAACAGATATAAACTTAATGTAAACCACTCCAAACTTGATTGCAGGAAGTACGATTTCAGCAATAGATTGGTCCATGTCTGGAACTCACTACCTGATTCTGTTGTCACCTGCTCAAACCCTCACCTCTTTACCCTCAAACTAATCTCTATTGACCTCACCCCATTCCTAAGAGGTCTGTAAGGAGCGTGCATAAGTGCACCATTGTTTCTCCCGTCCCTGTCCTATTGTCCCCATTTAATTGTACCTATTTTCTGTAATCTTACTCATGTTTATACTTATACCTATTATTGTGTAAGTGATTGACAAATCAAATGAATGGATGGATAGATAGATAGATAGATAGATAGATAGATAGATAGATAGATAGATGATAGATAGATAGATAGAGTGCCTGAGGTTTTTTGGACTCTTAAAGCTAATGTAGTGACTTCATTTCCCAAAATTCCCCAGAAATCTGCCTGGGGATTTCTGAGAATTGAAGTCCATATATCTAAAAGCTGCTTACTTTCAAACTAGAACTGGAAATTAAGGGAAGTGTCTGAGTTTCTTGGCCTCTTAAATTTTCTCAGAAAAGTTTCCTGCAGAAGCATAAAAAGGAGAGAAGCTCAAATTTGAGAATGTTCTATGGGGTTGAGTAGCCTCTGGTCCTCTTGTTGAGAGATTCTTCTTCAAACTTGTTGAATCAACCAGATAGCCCTCACAGTACAGCACAGTTACTAAAAATTCAATAGATGTTGTCTTTATCTAATACAATTACATGCTCAACACATACTGTGAGAGGTATTATGAAGAAATGATTATTATTGATTCCCTACCTTCAGCTAAACAAATGTTTTCCAATATAACTAATTCATATTATTGGTTTGATTTCTCAGGAGTAACGCTAAGTGTTTATTACCATGAAGTTGAAGGCAAGTTTGGTAGAAACTAGAATGGTGACTTCTAAAAGTTGGCATACTGGTTCCAGAGAGACCTTCATAATAATAATTTTAAAAAGACTAAAGCACCAAACTATGTATACAAAGAATACTTTTCCAGAAGCCCATTTTTATGGTACCTTGGCTCTCTAAGCAGCCTTTTGCATAAAAACCACTTCTCCCTTTCTCTCTCTTGCTCTCTAATTCTCTCTTCCAATAACTAAATGTGACTTTTCATTAGAGCAGCCGTTTGGATGGGTTTCCACCCCCGGCTTGAAAGATGGTGAAACTAGCAAGCAGCCCAGAAAACCTGCTGCTGCCATTACCTTGATTAAGGCACAAAACGTTAAAAGCAAATTACTGCAAAAGTATGAAACAATTTGCCCTTAATGTTTCAAGTCATATCTGTAAAAAATATGACTTAAATATAGTTTTATTAATAATACATATTTTAATTAAACGGCTTGAGGTGCATCTTGCAGGGGAAAAAATTGAATCTTTACTGGATTTCACATACTAGTATGATTCATGGGCTGTAAATATGCAAAGCATTATGCCCATAAGGCAATCAAATTGAAGAGCTGATATGCAAGTTTTTTAGCCAAAAGAATGAAATTGGAGAGGATAAAAATAAAGACTGCCAGATTAGGAAATGCTTCACATTTCACTATTCCATTTCAGAGGGTGCCTTCCCTTCCAGTAGGCAAGAATTGTCCCTGGTAATCTTTGGAAGCTATTGAGTAAGCATTTATTATTGCTTTCCATCCTCTCGTTGCAGAAGGCTCTCTGGTATCTGTGCTTATGTAAAAGAACAATATCACAGAAGTGAGGCATAAAACCCTAGGAAAAGAATTATCATATCACTATTGCTTAGCATGAAATGCTTTTGCTGCAGCAGTAAGGCAGTAAGGCACTCTGGATCTGCTGATTCTTTAACAGAGTTTGTGTTTGGTTTCTGGGAAACATTGGGAAGGAAGGAAGGAAGGAAGGAAGGAAGGAAGGAAGGAAGGAAGGAAGGAAGGAAGGAAGGAAGGAAAGTAGGAAGGAAAGTAGGAAGGAAGGAAAAGGGAGGGAGGGAGGAGGAGGGAAAAGGAGGAATGGAAAGAGGGAGGGAGGAAGGAGGGAAGGAAGGAAAAGGGAAGGAGGGAGGAAAGAAAAGGGAGGGAGGGGATGGGAAGAAGAAAAGGGAGGGAGGGAGGGAGGAGGGAAGGAAAAGGAAGGGAGGGAGCAAAAGGGAGGGAGGGAGGGGGAGGGAGGAAGGAAGGAAGGAAGGAAGGAAGGAAAAGAGAGGGAGGGAGGGAGAAGAAGGGAGGGAGGGAGGAAGAAAAAGGAAGGGAGGGAGGGAGGTAAAGGATGGGAGGGAGAGAGGGGAGAAGGAAGGGGGGAAAGAAGGAAGGAAGGAAAAGGAAGGGAGGGAGGGAGGCTCTTTCTTGAACATTTGTTTTTGTAGTTTTAAGTCAAATAATTGCCTAATCATTTAAAAAGCCAAACTATATTTTATTCCCAAGTCTCACATATATCTCAGATTGATTAAGAATATTTCATGAAAAGTAGTGGAAATATTATCTAGCAGGTGGTGTTTGGAAAAAACCATGACCACAAACGTAAATAATCAGAAGTAGAAAAGGGCAGAAGTATACATCTCTTCTACAAGAGGTGTCATCCATGGGTCTTATTGGAAAAGCCAGCCTAAAGCATTCCATAAACCAGAGGTGGTATTCAGCAGGTTCTGATCAGTTCTGGAGAACCGGTAGTGGAAATTTTGAGTAGTTCGGAGAACCAGCAAATACCACCTCTGACTGGAGATTTTACAGTATCCTTCCCCTGCCACGCCCACCAAGCCATGCCCATGGAACTGTTAGTAAAACAAATTGAATCCCACCACTGCCATATAAACCCTTTTAGTATGATAAGATAACAGAAAACAAATGCTACTGGAATATCCACAAAGAACTGGTGGGACCATACAATAGACAAAGGAAGAGAAAATAAAGAAGCTAAAGTAGTCCGGAACACACAACACTCCAGGCTTAACAACTGTTGTTAAGGCAGTGGTACCTATTTATCTACTCACATTTGCATGCTTTTTGAACTGCTAGATTTGCAGGAGCTAGGGTGAGGACAGGAACTCACCCCATGAGCCACGGTGGTGCTGTGGTTAGAGTGCAGTACTTCAGGCTACTTCTGCTGACTGCCAACTGCCTGCAATTTGACAATTCAAATCTCACCAGGCTCAAGGTTGACTCAGCCTTCCATCCTTCCAAGGTCAGTAAAATTGTTGGAGACAAAACGCTGATTCTGTAACTACTTAGAGAGGGCTGTAAAGCATTGTAAAACAGTATATAATCTGAGGGCTATTGCTGTTATGTGGCACTTGAGTCTTCAACCTGGGATGCCAGATTTCCAGCCAATAGTGTCGTAACCACAGAGCCACCACTCTACCTCACTTGGACACCTGTAAAAATAAAAATGAACCTTACCAAAGCACTTCAAAAAGTCTATCGGTACTTCCTCAACCTTAGAGAGTTATCTGAAGTCCTGCTTAAAGGGGGCATGCTCCCCTTTCAGCATATTACTCCCAATTTTGTGCCTGAGTACAAAACTAGGGTCTTGGGTATGCCCTTTGGGGAAATTTAGCACAAATCAATAGCCCCTTCAGCAGAAATTGGCCGACTATTACATCCCAATCATCAAATTTACAGCAAGTTTACAGGCAGGTTATTAGCTACCCAAATCAAGTGCATGTTTTAAATAATGCATAGCAATCTGATCGAGATGAGCAGGTTTTTGAATAGATACCATTTGTTTGTGTCATAGAAAAACCAGGTTCCATCAACTAAATGTCTTTTTTCCCCCATTTAAATTTAATATGTGTTTAATTTCAGAGTGAATTGTGATCAATGTACCCAAATGAGTTTTAAATGTTTAGATATGGCTATTTCTTGGGATGGGGAAGGAGGAGAACCAGCCTGAAATATCACGAATGCCCTTTTAAAGTCTAAAATATAAAATAATAAAACTTAAACTATAATATATAATATGTAGATTTTGATGAGAAGGAGCACGGGATCGGGAATCTATTTGTACTAATCCTCACCTATAATTTCCACTTTACTATGCATTTTCCTTATTGAATGACTTTCTGTCTCAATAGATAGTTTAGATTTTTTAATATTGTTACATCGAGAGATAAACACTTTGGTACATATTGGAGAGTAATAAATTGTGTGGAGCATTGATAAACTAACGCAATTACCCACAAGGTCACAGAGTCAGCTAATTTAGAAATATCAGTAGCAAGATTTTGAGTGGTTCCCTAGAGAACGGTGTCCACTTTATTAAAGCAGGAGGGTGAGGAGAAAATGCTACATTAGGATTGATCTTTTGATCTAATTGTGCAACTCTGCCATGCCTTCTTTGGCCAGAAAATGCTTTGTAAGCAAAGGAACTACAGCTCAGCTAATGGAGGAGCATCCCTTACAGGCTAAAGGGATTCTGGGAAGCCAAAACAAAAAAAAGAAGAAGAAGAGTGGTGATTTTGCACAATTTTATGTTCTTTGTTACCGATGGGAAGGATTAGTGCTGCACAATTCATCTTCCTATTCAACGTTCGTCCAGTCAACTCTCTGTGAACAATCTCAAATAACTAAATTTTGTGTTGACATTTAGGTTAACTTTTAAAAGCTTAGAATGGCCACAACCTCCAGAATAAATTTACTAACTTTGATAACAAAAATATTTCACTATTTTTGCAGTTGAGCGTACTTTGTGTGCTAGCTGGTAGCCAAGTACCAGAAGATTCCTCTCTGATGAACTAGCATCTGAGTGAGTTGTATTATCAAACCCTTGGTGGCTGGACACCCAAAAACCAGTACAACTGGCCCAGCCTGTTAAAATAAGTAGGGAGAGTTGTTATATATGTGACACTATCTTTTATTGTTAATTGTTAATTTCTCTTTGGTTTAAATTGTTCAGTTTTTGTTCTATATCAGAGTTGTCAAACTCACAACCTGATGCCGGATGCATCACGTGCTGGCCATGCCCACACCCAGTTTAGTGAAGGGGGAAAAAGTCACAATACATCACGTGAGGATGCTGTGATGATGCGAGTTTGACACCCCTATTCTATATAAACCACTGAGATTAATAATGTACTTAATAAGAATAACAATCATAACAATAGTTATTGTAATAGTACTTAGACTTACATACCACAGGAAACAAATAACAAATAATCCGAGTTGGAAGGGACCTTATAAGTCATCTAGTCCAACCCCCTGCCCAAGCAGGAGACCCTACACCATTTCTGACAGATGAGAGTCCAATCTCTTCTTGAAAGTCCCAAGTGATGGTGCTTCCACAACTTCCAAGGGCAAGGTGTTCCATTGGCTGATTGTTCTCACTGCCAGAAAGTTTCTCCTTATTTCCAGGTTGAATCTCTCCTTGTTCAGTTTCCATCCATTATTCCTTGTCTGGCCTACAGCACTTTAGAAAATAGATTGACCCCTTCTTCTCTGTGGTAGCCCCTCAAATATTAGAACAGTGTCTCCCCTGGTCCTTCTCTTCATTAGACTAGCCATGCCCTGTTTCTATAACCATTCTTCATATGTTTTAGTCTCCAGTCCACTAATCATCCTGGTTGCTCTTCTCCGTACTTTTTCTAGTGTCTCAACATCTTTTCTATAGTGTGGTGAGCAAAATTGGATGCAGTACTCTAGGTGTGGTCTTACTAAGGCTTTGCAGAGTGGTATTAGTACCTCACTTGTTCTTGATTATATCCCTCTGTTAATGCAACTTAGGGTTGCATTAGCTTTTTGGGCTGCTGCTACACACTGCTGGCTCCTATTTAGCTGGTTGTCCACTAAGATTCCAAGATCCTTCTCACAGTTATTGCTATTGAGCCTGGTTTCACTCCACAGTGCTGTACAGCACTCTCTGAGTAGTTTACAAAATGGAAGCTTTATTTGCATATGGCCTCCAACATTATAGCACTTAGACTTATATACCACTTCACAGTGCTTTACAGCCCTCTCTAAACATTAAGGCCAGTTTGTATTTTGTACCAACGGCAAACTGCAGAACCCCCTGGCTCTGGAGTTAACCTTAACAAATGGCTCTGTCATGTCCCTGTCAGAATCTGACTCAGAGGAGGAAGCCAAACAGCTGACAGGAAGTGTGGCTCCATTGGCTGTGGAAAAAATTGGGGAAGGGCAAAGTCTGGCTGGGCAGAGCAGGGAAGAGGTAGAACAAGGGAGAGGGAGTTCAGAAGAAGACCCAGGCCCACCCCCTCTTCACCATAGGACATACAGGGAGGAACAGAGAAGAGAGCAACATGGGTTGCATGGCTTACGTGGGAGGAAAGGGCCCTAATTCCCTTCATTAGCTGCAGCTGGGAACACAGTGTATAAAAAAAGGCAAGCTGTGTGCAGCAAGGTGATGGGAGCAAATGTGAATTTATCTTGTATCATCGTGGCTTATCTGTGTTCCTGGTGTTTTCCCAACTGTATGAGTTTTGCCGTACTTTCAAGTCTAAAATTCCTTCTCCTGCCCCATCAAGCTAATTACTTGAGTTTGGTTTGTTTGGATTTTAAGTTACAGTTTGTGTCTACCTTGTTTTGGACTGAATTTTCTACAGTTAAAGGCTGTTCCTGGACATTGGGGGAAAAGTTGGAGATAATAAAGGGACTCTTATTGCTTATTTAACTGTATTGCCTTTGTGCCGTGACCCAGATCATCACAGCTCTTGCAGTATTCATCTTGCAGATGAAGTAGAAGTTCACTTACTCCAGACTACTCAACATTGGGGAGACAGGGTGGCATAGATTCCAGATCAATACAAATTACAGTAGTGCATATGGCAAACTCTAATTTGGAATTTACAGTATGAATGCACGTATGAAAGAATGAAATATATCTACTGCTTCAGGCCCAATAAACTTTAATGACGATATAATAATATAGGAAATCCAAAACAGCTGTGAGAGCTACTGTCACAATACTTTGACAGAACAATTTGGACACAGATGGCTCTTGGTGTCAGTAGACATCCATATATATAAATTCTGTTAGGAACCAGAATCCTTCAGGTTGCCATATTACTTACATAAGGAATTCTATATTTAGGGATGCAAAACTCCAACCTGGTAAGTAAAAAGATACAGGGACTCTAACTCGTCCTTTCAAATCATTAAAGAGCATTACACGCTTTAAGGATAAAATATTAAGCGCAAAAACATTAAGAAAAAGTGCAATTACCTTTAATTAAAGTAGCAGATAAGCCTCGTTTGCATGTAGACGATTAGAGAATTAAATTAGATTATAAATTACTTCAATGGTTTCTTTTATTTCCCCTTTCCTGCCTTACTTCCAACTTTATTGTGTTACATTTGACATCACCTTCAAATAACTTCCAGGAACATACTGCTTCTATCTCACTCGCTCTGTTAGCAATAGCTGTGTAGGTATCACTGTGGATCTATTCGTAAGGACAGTGGAGTCCACAGTGGTGCTTGACCACAGAAAATGGATGGAAGGAGAAATTGAGACTTGGGAGCTAAATGTCTTTTGCTTGAGTAGAAAGAAGCTATAAAGTGCTACAAGTTCTAAATGGGAGTATGCTACACACCATCCTATTTTCTCTTTCGGATGTTATCTAGTATGAAAGTTATGCTGGATATATTGTCGTGGAATGCCATTTCACATATTTTACTGATAAAGGAAAGTATTTGAAGCTCAGGGTTGATAGCAAGGTTTCTTGGTTCTCTCTGAGCTTGGTTGTTTTCTTGCAGACGTTTCACTATCAAACTAGGTAACATCATCAATGCTAGTATGATGATGATGGAACCTAGTTTGGGTAATAAAACATCTCCAAGAAAACAACCACGCTCAGAGAGCACCAAAGACCCTTCAATTCATATTTTAAACAACACTGCATATGATAGGTATCAAATGCAGGTATTCAATGCAGTCAGATAAGCTGCATTATCAACAATATTCAAGCAAAAAAAAATGGCATATCTATTAATAAATGCTTTCAAATTTTAAAAGTTTATTTATATATATAATATATAAATATATATTATATAATATATAATATACAATAGGATTTTAGATTTGACTGTTAGAGGGTTGACATGTACATTATATGCAATGCTATTTATTTTTAGCTCTAACGGTAAGAGATGGATATTGTGTGTGATCAAACAAAAGTAATAATCTAGTTTCTTTCTATTCTATTTCCAAATAATATCTAATACTATATATTAGACACTACACATGTTATATATAGTAATATTGCATCAAGCATTTGGATGAGCCTCATGATTGCCACTCTATGGTGCCTTTTTCTCTTTCAATCAAATATAAAATCGCTATTCTCCTATGGTAAAATGCACTTCGTGTTTTAGAAGATGAGTAAGAAATAGACAAACTGTTTAAAATCAGAGAGGAAAGTGTTGGAAGAAATATCCAGGTCCAGTTCCAAGCTGAGAGAAAGGCACTGGAAATAAAATGGAGGCTGAAAGTTTATTGGAAAGAAAGGTTCCGTTTATTGATGAAGTAGAACCATTGACCACATGTGGTTCTGGACAACTGACGAAATGGAGTTTAGAATGGGTGGGTTTTCATATCTTCTGGATTCCTATGGGGGCCATGTAGGGGTCATGTAGGGGTCATAGCTGGCTCTATAGGCAAAAGAGGAATTCCAAATCTTAGGTGTTTGTCTGAGCTAATTTTGTCAAACTTTTGTTTGTTGCTTATCTGGAGTTTCCATCTGACCCAGTCTTTCTGAACAGATTACCAAATTTACATTTGTAAAAGCTTGCCTCCTCAGTTTCTGCTTGGGGGAGGGAAACTGGGGCTGGTTTCTGCCTTCCTTAATATTTTTTTAAATTTCTCCGTTAGAGGAAATACCATTTTTTTCGGTGTATAAAATGCACTTTTGCCCCCTCAAAAGTGGGTGGAAATGTCTGTGCATCTTATATAGTGAATGTTGCCAAAGCCCTGACCACCCTCCAGCCTCCACCATTCAGCCTCTACCTCCCAGCAACTTGCCTTCTTGCAGCAAATGGCAAACAGCCTGGTCAGCTTCAGCACAGCCTGATTTAGCACAAACAGCTGGTTTCTGGTTGGATCTGCCTTCCAACTATCAGCTGTTTCAGGCTGCAGGGATCACCATCGCCTATTCCTGCCACCGCACATCCCATTTTTGGCCTCCGCATCCCCACCACCTGTAATGGGCTGAAAATGGGGTATGCATTGGCAGCAATCAGCGATGATCCCTGCAACCTGAAACAGCTGGTCATCAGCAGGCAGATCCATCCAGCAATCAGCTGCTTGTGCTAAATCAGGCTGTGTTGAAGCTGAACCAGGCTGTTTGCTGTTTGCTGCAAGGAGGCAAATTTCTGGGAGGCAGAGGCAGGTTTTTTTTCTTGTTTTCCTCCCCCAAAACTAGGTGCATCTTATACTTCAGAGTCCAAAAAGTATGGTATTTTATTCTACCTTTTTAATATTTCCCAAAATATTCCATTATTCTGGGGTGGGGCTTCCTACAAAAGAGAGAGAGAGAGAGAGAGAGAGAGAGAGAGAGAGAGAGAGAGAGAGAGAGAGAACTAGAAATTGCCATGTTGTGACACATATTTTCATCAAAACAGCCTCCCTTCAGCATCCTCAATAAATACTTTTTTGTTGTTACAAAATTTTCAAATAAAGTCTCCATTTACATGTGTTAATTAGAATGATTTATTCTAAATGGGTTAATTATAACTGCATTTGCATTTTAAGTGATTAGTTTTACAAGATTTGCCGACTTCCCATTGTAGATGCTGTTAGTCTCATTAGGATTTCAAGCGTTCTCCCATATGGGCATGGCAATTAATCTATTAAACCCCACTGACTCATCCAGTTTAGATAATTTTATACACAGCTTATGCTCCAGCATGCATGCATCCTCCCACCCCACCAAGTGGTGTTGTTCATGCCAATAATTTAATAAGTAGGGGGATTTTCCTATAGCCTTATGATTACAATGGAAATAGAATCCTTTGTTCCTCTTTTCCAAACATTCCTCTTAATTCCTGACTTGCGATATCAATAACCTGAAATAAATAGATTACTTTGCTTAGATTTTAGAAACCAAGGAAGAATTAAGAATGGTCATTCTAAAAGTAAAGCAGGAAAGTGAAAGGAGGGACTTCCTCTGAACATTAGGAAAATAAATATTATGTCTCCTGGAAATTGAGAAGAATTTAAAGTAAAGAACAAGATGACAGTTGTTGTTGGCAAGTATAGCTTTGTAGGCTTCAGATGGGTATTGAGATTCAAAGAACAATAACCCTGGGCAAAGAAATTCGAAGCTTAGCACAAAAGATCATGACATTTCAGTTAAAACAAAAGTTAGAGTAGCAATAGCAATAGCACTCAGACTTATATACCACTTTACAGTGCTTTACAGTCCTCTCTAAGCTGTTTACAGAGTCGGCCTCTTTCCCCCAACAATCTGGATCCTCATTTTACCCACCGCGGAAGGATGGGAGGCTGAGTCAACCTTCAGCCTGGTGGGATTGAGGGAATCGAACTCCTGGCAAAGTGAACAAAGTTAGCCAGCAATACTGCATTCTAACCACAACACCATCATGCAGTGGTCCACTCAATGGCCTTCCCTGTGGTGATGGACACATACAAAGTATGAACTCTTCATAAGACAGGGAAATGTTTGAGTCTTTTGAACTGTGGTGCTGCAGGTGCTGTGTCACATTCCATGGACAGCCAAACAGTGATGATACCTGAAGACAAATTAATAGGTGATTTCCCGGCATAGCTTTAGTATGGGGGAGAAAGCCAGGCCCTTATTGACATTGAAAAGCCCAGAAACTACTTGACAGTTACTTTCTGACAGTTAGAACAATTAACCAGTGGAACAACCAACAGTGGAAGTTTTTAAAAAGATGTTGGATAACCATTTGTCTGAAGTGGTGTAGTAGGGTTTCCTGCCTAGGCAGGGGGTTGGACTAGAAGACCTCCAAAGTCCCTTCCAACTTTGTTATTCTATTCTATTCTATTCTATTCTATTCTATTCTATTCTATTCTATTCTATTCTATTCTATTCTATTCTATTTATTTCAGTAGATCCAGAATGGTAGAACTCAAGCACAGTGCAAAGTCGTATTATGTTCAATTGTACTGAATGCTACTAGAGATCTCACAGGGAGTTGACCACATTTATGGAAGTCTCTCTGCAGATTTTCAACATCTTCTTATGATTTATTTAGGATGGCAGGTCAAAAAATAGGATTGTCCTCTCTCTCAAGGTTGGTGGAGTCAACAGAAGCAATATATATACCATGTGTTATACTCAGGCTATAGTGCCTTCCCTGGCATGTGTAAGCTAAAAGAAGCAATGATCTAATTTGCAAGAGGCTGAACTCATATCGTAGAAGACCCTGCCTAGTTGCTAAATGGCTGAAACTCATGCTATTTTTTATCACCTTTACACCCTAGTTCAGAATTTAATAATCCAGTTTTCTCATTTGCTTCTCATCTGGGCTAGCCCAAGATATATTTCTGCCCAACACAGAGCAGCAAAAATAATTCCACCAGCATCAAGTCCGGTAACTTAGTACACAAGGTCAACCAAATTCATTTCTTGCTGACATATAATCAACCTCCAGTCTTTTCAAGCATAGAGGAATGCCATAATAACTTAACAACTTGCTGCTTTTCCAAACAGGATTCAGTTGTCTCACTCAGTCTAATGTTGACCCATCTTGAACTCCATTATGAATTTCCTGTTGCTTTTATTAGGACTCCTATATCCAGGTTGCAGGTAAATGTTTCCATATTTCTTCCTTGCCACTGACCTGTCATCTGGATCTTTGCTGATATGGGAGCCTTCATAGTGTTAAAATGGTGTCTATAACTTGCGTGTGAACATCCAAAGCGGTCCGTGGGCCAAATGCATCACGTGCAGGCCACGCCCACCCCGGCTCTGAAAAGGCAAAAAAACCCCATTGTGATACATCACATGATGTCACGTAATACAAATAAGTTTGACACCTGTGATCCAGAGTGTTCTCATTGGCCCATTTCTATGTTTTGGCTGATTAGGATAGGATAGGATAGGATAGAATAGAATAGAATAGAATAGAATAGAATAGAATAGAATA
Source organism: Pseudonaja textilis (assembly GCF_049901715.1). Taxonomy (NCBI): domain Eukaryota; kingdom Metazoa; phylum Chordata; class Lepidosauria; order Squamata; family Elapidae; genus Pseudonaja; species Pseudonaja textilis. The sequence goes on along the minus strand of NC_141997.1, from coordinate 39,422,536 downwards.
GAATAGAATTCTTTATTGACCAAGTGTAACTGAACACACAAGGAATTTGTCTTGGTGCAAATGCTCTCAGTGTACATAAAAGAAAAGATACATTCATCAAGAATTAGGAATCATCAGGTACAACACTTAATAGTCATAGGGTACAATAAGTAATCAAATCACACTAAGAAACACTCAATATAAATCGTAAGGATACAAGCAACAAAGTTATAGTCATACAGTCACAAGTGGGAGGGGATGGATGATAAGGAGGCATGAGAGGATTAATAGTAACAGTAGTGCAAACTTTGTAAATAGTTGGACAGTGTTGAGGGAATTATTTGTTTAGCAGAATGATGGCATTCGGGAAAAAACTGTCCTTGTGTCTAGTTGTTCTGGTGTGCAGTGCTCTAAAGCGTCGTTTTGAGGGTAGGAGTTGAAATAGTTTATGTCTGGGATGTGAGGGGTCTGTAAATATTTTCACAGCCCTCTTTTTGACTCATGCAGTATACAGGTCCTGGATGGAAGGCAAGTTGGTAGCAATTGTTTTTTGGTATTCAGCTTTGTTTGGGTATTTTCCCACGTCATTATAGTTGTGCTTTTAAAGTTGTAGCAACGTTTCGGCAGAATCTCATCTGCCATCAGATGATACAAACACAATACAGAAGCCTGATGATGGCAGATCTATGTGGATCTTTGGTTATTCGGGTTTTCTCCCGCGTAAGATTGGCAGTATCTAGGCAACATTTCGATGAAGTCTCATTCATCATCTTCAGGCTTCTTTCTTCGGCTCTGTGCTTCTCAGAGTGAAGAAGTGAAGAACCCTGAGAAGCACAGAGCCGAAGAAAGAAGCCTGAAGATGATGAATGAGACTTCATCGAAACGTTGCCTAGATACTGCCAATCTTATGCGGGAGAAAACCCGAATAACCAAAGATCCATACACACACACACACACACACACACACACACACACACACACACACACATATATATATAAGTGATATATATGCTCTTATATATACACTTATATATACACAATATATACATTTATAAGCGCCTTTCACCAAGTACTGTATTTTTCCATCTATAAGGCTCTCCCATGCATAGGATGCCCAACCCCCACTTTTCTTACCCAAAATTCAGAAATCAATATTTTAAAATAGAGATAAGGTATCGGCAGTCTCGCAATCGCAGTTCTCCTCTCAGCCCTCCCCCTCCCCAGTGTATAAGATGCCCCTCCATTTTTAGGTAAATATTTTTAAGAAAACGTATCGTCTTATACATGGAAAAATACAGTGATCACTTTAGTTCAGGTGACACTTTTGCTATAAGAAAAGAACAAATCCCAAAGATGAACAGGAGAGATAATCCAAGCAGGTGAACCTAACTACATATCACGTGGTCCCAATTTATAGACTATTATTAAGGGTGGAAACTATTATCATTTTTAAAGGTTAATAAAAACAGAGCCTACTGTTCTGAACTATTTGCACCCCGTTAATTAACTCTGTTTTGAAGGCTGTGGGGAGCTAATTAATGGAGAAGGAACAAAAAAGCAAAGATGCAAAGAATTTGCAAAGCTGAGCAGCTGACGTTTGTCTTGTAAAATAATTGGGTTTTTTTCCTCTCTTTTATTTGTTTTATTTCAGCAAATTTAAATATTATAGTTTCTAAATACAGGGATTCTCTATCCTTTCATATTTCCCTGCCCCCCAAAATGAGGGACCTGACCAAACAATGTTCATTGATCCTCAAAATTCCCTTGGAAAAATGTGGCTTCGTACAAAAGAATATTTGCAGGGAAAGGCATGAAATGCCATCACCACAGTTGAGAAATGATTGAAATCATTTATGGTGGACATGTGCAAAGCAAAAAAAACTTGGAATATGATTCATATTTTAATACAGAAAATTTTGAAAATGGAGATAAAGATGAAACCAAAATTCTTCCTTTTGGGCCTATTGGAAAAAGCCCTGGAGAAAAAAACATAGAATTTTGTATTATATATGTTGACAGCAGCAAGACTATTGAATGCACAAAAATGGAAGGACACTTCGATTCCTACTGTGGACGAATGGTTGCAGAAGTTGATGGAATTGGCTGAAATGGCAAAACTGACTATTTTGATTAAAGAAAAGAATATAAGTACTTTTGTTTCCACATGGAGACTGCTTCTGGACTTTGTGCTTGAAGTGGAAAAGAATGAAACTTTTCGTTTTGGGTTTTATCAATTAGGTTGATAGATCTTTATATAAATGGTTTGTTATTATGGAAAAGTAAAAAGTTGTGATCTGATGTTAATGCCTTATTCCAGTGGGCGGGGACCACTGGTGGTCCATGATAAAATTTTGGTGGTCCTCAGAGAAATGTCACCCCCAAAGCAACCCCCAAAGCAATTAATCCAGGCTGTGTGGGAACCAAGGCCCACATGGCCCGTGGGAACACAAGGCTTGCATCACTTGCATTGCGAACAACATAAGGTAGTGATGGGAGGGTGGAAAGGGCGGAGGGAGGGAATTTGCCCCTCATGCCTGGCCTGGCCACCGGGCTACTTCTTTCCGCTTCTATCTATCTTCTGCTTTTGGCTGCATGCAAGGAAAGCAGCAAACGTCTTTCTTTCTCTCCTCTAAACTCTGCCAGAAATGAGTCTTTGGGATCCTGCAAGGCTTTCTGCCCCAAGAGGCTGCGCCAGCAAAGATTCATTTCTGGCAAGTTTGGGGGAGAGAAAGAAAGACTTCTGCTGCTTTTGCTGCTTTCCTTGCATGAAGCTGAAAGTCTCTCTCTCTCTCTCCCCCTGAGAACGGAGCTGGAGATGGTATCCTGTGATCCCCCCAAAAAAGAATGATTAAAAATGGGGTGGAGAATTTGGGGGAAAATGGAAAAAATGGGGTGGGGAATTTTCCTGAAGACTGTTTTCCTGCAGCCACTATCAGTCAAAATTCATATTAGTTGTCTGTGGGATTTAAAATTATGAGTTTGGTGGTCCCTGAGGCCCAAAAGGTTGGTGACCCCTGCCTTATTCTACTGCAACAGAGAGTCGGAAGTCAATATTTTTTTATTTTTTTTCTTATCCTCCCTCACTTCTCTTCCCCTTCTTCCTCCCCACCGTTTTCCTATTTATTTCCTTTCTTACTTTTTTTAGAAAATCATTTATTTATTTTTTAAATACATTTTATTAAACATTTTCCAACAGTTTAAAAACATATTTACATTTCGAACAACATTACAATATCATCAACATTCAGTATTAATTGCAATGTTATTTTTATGTCTATAGTCTAACCAGATATACCAGGCATCCCAGAACAGATAGTACTCCATTTCATTTCTATCTTTTAACTCTAGAGTCAGCCTGTCCATCTCTGCACAGTCCAGAATCTTTCTTATCACTGTTCCCTCAGATGGTATATTTTCCTGTTTCCAGTACTGTGCATACACAATCCTGGCTGACGCTGATGATAGTGTTAGTTTATAGTTTTTCCCCCACATTTTTCCCAGTACTCTAATTAAATATTATATCCCAAATTTTTCGCCCAAGCTATCATTGCTTCTTTTACAATTTCTTCTTCTTTTTAGTTTTCCTATTTACTTTTGTATTTTGTGTATTATTTTATTTTATAACCCAATAAAAATGTTAAATGAGAGAAATGGTTGAAAAGAATAACATTCTCTAACAGTTTCTTTTGGTCATCCTTAATCACCAGATACCTTTGAAAAGAGCAGCTGTCATATTCCAGCTAGCATTGTGCCAAAACAACCTCTTCCAAGTAAGCTATTGGAAGAGTTGTTCCCAATTTAATCAAAAGAAGTAATTTTAGTAATCAAATGGCCTTTTTTTTCCTCTTTCCCCATGAACTAGTGCAATGTCTTCAGGGAGACAGCCTGACACAAGTCACTATAGAATTTGGATCAGAGAATGAGATTGAGATCTCAGTCACTGAGCAAAGCAGACTTTAGGGAGATTTGCATGTGATGGCTTTGCTTGGTGACATCAATCTTGACATTCCCAGTTGCAGTCATTAAGCAGTCTACTGGGTTGTTAAGCAGATGAAAGATAACAGATAACAGATAATTAGAGTTGGAAGGGGTCTTGTAGATCATCTAGTCCAACCTCCTGCCCAAGCGGGAGACCCTACCCCATTTCTGACAAATGGCTTGCCAAAAGAAAATCTCAGCTCTGTGTGGAGCTGAGTTTCCCTCCCAGAAGGCGACCCTTTCACTTCCCTTTTAGCCCCTTGAGATCATCAAGCAAAGCCATTACATGGCATATCCCTTAACCATGCTTCACTCAATGACTGAGAGTCAAATCCCAATAATGATTGTAAGTTGAGGACTACTTGTACCAACTCTCTCTATTCTAGCAGGCAACCCTTTTAGCTCTTTCCCTCTCACCAGGCAATGCTTTTAATCCCCTTTCAGCTCCAAGATTCCCTCCGGGTAGGCAGCCCTTTCAACTCCCAATTTCAGCTCTGAGATTGTTTTCTAGCAGGCAGCCCTTTCCCCTTTCGGCTCCAAGATTTCCTCTTAGCCAGCTGCCCTTTTGTATTCAAGAGCTGCCCACCAAGAAGAAATCTCAGCTCTGCAAGTTTACAGTGTCCCTGGCAGGCAGATCTTTCAGCCAGTCCCCAAGACATTGCAAAGAGTCCTCTCAGCAGGTGGCACCAGTTTGCAAACTTCCCTGCTGGCTTCCCCACTGATTTTCTGGGGAAGTCAGCAGAGAAGAATGCAAATGGCAATCACATGATCATAGGACATTTGGCAACCATTTGCATGGAGAGATTGCCAAACATCAAGTCCATCAAGTACCCTTTGCTGAGGCCATCGTAAATCCAAACTGTCAATAAACAAGCAATTGTAAGTCAAGGGGAACTCCTCTCTCTCTCTCTCTGTCTCTCTGTCTCTCTGTCTCTCTCTCTCTCTCCCTTCCTCCCTCCCTCCCTCCCCTCTCTCTGTTAACCATTGTACATGACATTGATTCTCAGATATCTACACCCATCATAAAGGTGGACTCATGACTTGGTAGCCTATTCAGATATTACCTGAGTGACAAGTTTTCCATCTTACCACATAGATCTTTTTTTTTTATTCCTCCAAATAATATACATGCTTGGTTGTCTCATAAAATTTGACAAGGATTATTTTGTAATTGCGGATATATCTGGGTACAAATCATCTTCTAGCTGATGAAAGGAACTAGGCTGCTGACTTCATTAAACAATAAACAATGGAGTAAAAGAAATGCAGGGGAAGGGGAGCCATGATTTAATTTCAAATTAATTCTCATCATTACTTGCTTGGATAAAAATTGTGATTTTTTTTAAAAAAAGTGTTAGAAATTGCTGCCTGGAGAGAGCTTGGGTTGGGTTAATCATTTAATATATATATTTTCCCTCTTGAGGGAATTTTAAATTACAATTATTTTAATCCATATTTCTGCTGTTTGCTTAGAATTGTAAATAATAATATAATATTTTAAATTGCTTCCTAGCAAACTGATTGATACAGAGATTGTGTTTAGTTCTCTGCCTCTTCCATGAAATATTTAAATACAGTGATTCAAAGTTTAAGGAACCTATAGATTATAATGAACTTTAGATATTTCATTTTAGAAAATACACTTTGATCCAGGAATATTAAAGAGCCTTCTTAGTGAACCAACAATTGCATCACACTTGTATCAGAAGCACCATTGATATTACTGATGCCCAAAAGACACCAAGTCGGGGACTCCTTTCATATCCACAGTAGGAGCTAAAGCAGGGGTGGTATTCTACTGGTTCGAACCGGTTCGCACGAACTGGATGTTAAAGTTACAGCTGGTTCAACAAACCAGTATTTCAACAGACTGGCTGGCCCCTCCCTGCCCCTCCCAGGAGTCTCAACATGGCCCATTTTCAATGGAGGCTCTGGGAGGGAGGAAAATGAGCCTTTTGGAAGTCCAGAAATGGGCATGTTTCCAGCTTCCGGAAGGCCTCCAGAGCCCGAAGGAGGCCATTTTCTCCCTCCCAGAGGCCCGGGGGAGGCCTCTGGACCCTTGAGAGGGTGAATCCCTTCCCAGAAAAAACAGAAGTGGCAAAATGGGCCATTTCTGGCTTCCGGTGGGCCTCCGAAGTCCCGGAGAGGCTGTTTTTTGCCCTCCCAGAGGCCCGGGGAAGGCCCCTGGACCTTTGGGAAGATAAAAATGGCCTCCCCCGGGCTCTGGAGGTCCACTGGAAGCCCAAAACAGAAAGTTTCAGTAGGCCCTGCCCACCATGGCCCCGCTCACCCAGCAACCGGGCAGCAAACCAGTTGCTGGGATTTTTGAATCCCACCCCTGGATGGGAGCTCACCCCATCCCACAGCAGCACTTGGGTTAGCAGCCTTTCTAACCTCCAACTTAGTGTCGTAACCAAGCGAGCCACCATGCTCCTAACCAATAATGTTGCTTCAGGAGATGTAACCACATCCATTGCTATGTTTTCTTTTTAATTACTTGAGGAAAAAGCTTTCATTAGAAGAAATTATAACTATGAGGAATTTAAAATAAACTGAAATACATTTCCTGGCCAGTTACTCTATTACATTCATTAGCGGATTCGAAAATCTATATTTACTGTGACTGCAAACTAGGCAGTCAACTTTAAGAGATCCATGAAGAATGAGGTAAAGATACCCTTAAGTCAAGCATGACTCAAAGAAAAAAGCAATGGCAAACCACTTCCATCTTGTTGCTAAGACTTAGTTGGATATGACGCTGTGATCACCAAGAGTAGAACTTGTCTCAAAGAAGTCTATCTTTTTCTCAAGAAAAAATATATTCCAGGGTATTTATCTCTTCCATTTTCATGTTTTTTCCTGTGTTTCTGGTGTTTGAAAGAAAAAGATCCTTCAAAGCATCTTACTCCCTATTTTTCTATTGCTGTACAAAGATAGGGAATTTGTCAGAATAGATTTTGTGAAGAGATTTAGACTGATCTCTCTCTCTCTCTGATCGGTGGTGGATAATTAAAATAATTATCTTTTAAAACATTGTACGACAGGATAAAATTAGATTAACTTTGTGTACTTTGCTTGCTTTGCTTTGGGACAGATTGAACTCTGGCCAGTTAACTGAAGACATCCATTAACTCTTTTTGGGGAATTATGTTTATGCATTGCCCCATAACACTCCAATTGACCCAGTCAAATATATTATGGGAAATGCACTCTGTGTATGAAATATGTGGTTAGGTACAATACTGGCCCAGAAATCAGGGGATCGTGAGTTCTAGTCCTACCTTAGAAATACCAGAAAGAAAAGTGTTTGGAGTAACAAAGACTAACAATGAAATTTAGAAACAAAGAAGAGTCAATATATTATAATGTCTGGGATGCCTAGTATGAATGGTTTAAGAATAAAAAGAAATCAAAAAGGCAATTAGGTATAGAATAAGAAACTATGTAAATACTTATATATTCATATATATCTATATTTATATATTAAGTTGAAATTGTATAATGAAAGAAATGTATATATAGAAAGATGATAAGGAAATGTAAAAGATGTCTCGACGTTGATATAATGATGTATAAAGTTTTATTTTATGTTTTTAAATTTTGAAAACTAAATAAAATTTACTAAAAAAAAATTAAAAGTGTTTGGAGTATAAGGAGAAAGCATGCCAAGCTATGCATGAATGGTTTTTAAGGAGAGCTTTGAAAATAATTAAGTACAATGTTTAATTTTTTTTGTTTTAATGACCTTTGAACAGATGATTTGCAAGTATAGAAAATTATGGAGAAGTATAATGAATGGGTGCGAACTGGATTGGTACAAGCTGAATTTCTTTTTACATCATGTCTTATCTCCTTTGGCTTACAGTTTCTAATTCTTTTTCCTTGACTTTGTGTGACTTTATTTCCTTCAAAAGAGCACTGTGCTTTTTCCAGTATTTGAGGGGCTGCCACAAAGGGGGGGGGGATCAATCTATTTTACAAAGCACCAGAATTCAAGACAAGAAACAATGGATGGAAACTAACCAAAGAGAGAAATAACCTAGAACTAAGGAGAAATTTCCTAATGGTGAGAACAATTAACCAAGGGAATGGGTTGCCTTCAGAAGTTGTGGGTGCTCCATCACTAGAGGTTTTTAGGAAGCAAGCAATTTGTCTGAAATGGAATAGACTCTCCTGCACAAGCAAACATTTGGACTAGAAGACTTCCAAGGTCTCTTCCAACTCTGTCATTTTATGTCTGTGTCAAACAATTAATTTCATTTTCCTAAATGTGCCCTTTCAAGAGGCAACTGGACTTTCTCTTTTTTCTTTGAAGAAAAACCAGAAAGTCCAACTTGCCTCTTGAAAAAGCACCTTTGGAACAACCATGACCTGGGTGATTGAGAATCTCCATAGGCCATTAATTATATTCATCATATCTGCTCTGTAGAGATACATAGCTGGCAGCAAACAATCTCAGAACAATTCAATAGCCGACAGCCATACTATTAACCACGAGATTTGTATTTTTCCGTGTTCTTTGCTACGATAAAAATTAAGAATAGCCATTTCTTGTTTTTGCAGCATGTTCATATAGAGTTATATTCCATCTAGTGTTCTACAAGGCATGACATGCACACCTAAAGAAAAGAAGTCCCAATTTTCCAACCGCTGTTGGTGTAAATGGATGAATATTAATTCTAGCACTGTCTTTTGCACGTGTCACAGTAAACACCAAATAAAATCAATGAGATGTATGGAAGTAATGAAAAGATAGCCTTGTTCTCCCCAGGGAAGTTCCCATCGTGGAGCCACTGGGATGTTCTTAGACTTAAATTTCATATAGGAATTGATTGGGAAGGAAAATTTAAAATTACCAATTGATTTTAATCACTTTAACTGAGTTAGTTTTTATGAATATGTATGGTTACGAGACGGTGCAAATGCCAGTTTCGGAATAATGCCATCAATGATAACTCAGTTTTTCATTTGTGATACAAGGAGAGGAGGATTTCACTTTGATACCACTGTGAAATTTTGGGGAACACAATCTCATTTTTGCTCGGTCTCATATCGGGGCAGGCCTTTCTGCCATTGCTTCCCTCACAAATATTCTCACCCCCGCAAAATAGGAGGCATGGTGTGAGGGTTCCAAGTAATAGACCTATACCAAGCAAAACTCCAAGGCAGATGAATTCCTCAAAGAATACTTGCATTAAATATATCATATTGGCACGAATCTGGTGAAAACCGACTCCGAAGGTTCCCATGGTTTTCACCTAATTAAAAGTGAAAGTTTTTCCCTCAAACCCAAACATTCAGTCACATGGTCCAATCAAGGCACTGCCTGGCGGCCTGGTAGGTGACCTGGTGACCTCCAGGCAGGTGTATAAACGTCCTTGGTCCCCAAGAGAAATTATTTTGTTTTGACTACACAGCCCCAACTATCTCTAATCCCTTCTTCCCTATCCCTCAGCTCCAGTCAGTGGTGGGATTCAAAAAATTTTTACTACCGGTTCTGTGGCCGTGGCTTGATGGGTGTGGCAAGGGGAAGGATACTGTAAAATCTCCAGTCAGAGGTGGTATTTGCTGGTTCTCCGAACTACTCAAAATGTCTGCTACCGGTTCTCCAGAGCTGGTCAGAACCTGCTGAATACCAACCCTGGCTCCAGTGTGGCACCACTGAATTTCCAAGATGGCTTCAGCCAGGCCAGCTTCAGGGTTGACGCTTGCATTGTAACAGGCAGCAAGGAATGCGAAGACAGGTAGCATAATTCTCAGATTCCCAGGTAAGAAAGTAGTTACAGCAATAAGAAAAACTGAAGATTTAGAGGACATGGTCCTCAATGTATGACCACAATTTCTATTGCTAAGCAGGATGGGTGTCAAATGAGCTTTCCCCCATTTTATGACTTTTCTTGCTTCAGTTGTTAAGGTGGTAATGCTGCTATTAAGGGAACCCGGCTTCCCTGTTAATTTTGCTTGTCAGAAGGTTGCCAAAGGTGATCACATCACTCCGAGACAACACAACTGTCATAAGTACATGCCAGTTGCCAAGCATCTGAATTTTGATCACATGACTATGGTGATACTGCAGTGATTGTTTAGTGTGAAAAGGGATCATAAGTCACTTTTTTCGATGCCATTTTAACTTTGAAAGGTTACTGAATAAACGGTTGTAAGTCAAGGAATATCTGTGTATAGAAAATGAGGTGAGGTATAAAATGAAGATGTATTTAGTTGTCATTTAAGAGGCAGCAATCAATTGATGATGTTGAATTTGCTTGTCAGGGATAAAGGGGGAAGTTTCTTTTTCCTTACTATCTTTTTAGGGAGGGATTCTTCCCGCTACATATTGTAGGTGTGTAGGTGTGTGTGTGTGTGTGTGTGTGTGTGTGTGTGTGTGTGTGTGTGTTATATATATATATATATATATATATATATATATATATATATATATATATGGTATGAATGCATGTCTTAGGTTTCTTTGCTAGCTTTGTCTGTTTAAGATAATTTTTAATAACATTATTAATGGGGGGAAAAGAAATTAGCAGTAGCAAATCACAGTTGTCAGTAGAATACTCCACACTGTTATCTCAGCCAGCCCTGGCTCTCTAGCAGATATGAATTTAGTGTCAAATACTCTTTCATAATAAAACTCCCTAGGGGATCCTAATATCAGTGCTTATTACTCTTTCACATAAAGATAAAACTAGCCAAGTTCTTATTTGCCTCTTCAAGCTACTTCAACAAAAATAAAAATTGGTAAAAAAGAAATCTGGTTAGAGATCAGATGGCAAGTCTTGTTCAAAATCTCAATCAATCAATCAATCAATCAATCAATCAATCAGAATAGAGCTGGAAGGCACCTTAGTGGTCTTCTAGTCTAACCCCCTTCACAAGAAGGAGACTTATACAATTTGAGACAGGTATCTTCTAATCTCTTCTCAAAACCCTCCAGCGAGAAGCACCCACAACTTTTGAAGGCAAGCTATTTCACTGGTTAATTGTCCTCACTGTTATGAAGTTTCTCTTCAGTTCCAGGTTTTCTTCTTCCCTTGATTAGTTTCCATCCATTGTTTCTTGTCTTGCCTTCTGGTGCTTTGGAAAATAAGTTGACCCCCTCTTCTTTGTGGCAGCCCCTCAAATACTGCAACACTGCTATCGTGTCCAGTGGTGGGATTCAGCCAGTTCGCACCAGTTTGGGAGAACTGGTTGTTAACTTTCTGAGTAGTTTGGTGAACTCGTTTTCGGAAGAAATCATTAGGGCAGAGAACCAGTTCTTAAAATATTTGAATCCCACCACTGATCATGTCACCTCTTAGTCCTTTTTTTCTCTAGACTAGCCATACCGTTCTTTCTGTTTTAGTCTCCAGGCCTTTAATCATCCTAGTTGCTCTTCTCATTTATATTTATCTCATTTATCACCAGATTGTCCAAGACTTGAAAAGAATGCAAACAGTCTCAAATTCCTACTTTTCGTCCTCAGAAGCATTAGAAGGAGGGAAAGTGAGAGCGCCATTTTTTTTCCTCCTTAATTTGCAAAAGCCGTTGCAACAGGAATATATGAAAAACACAATCCCTCCCATGTTCCTGTTGCATTCAAGAGTTAAGTTATTCTTGAGCATGGCAGGGTGGTTGGGGGAGGTGATGATTCAGTCGGACAAATTAAATATATTGGAAGGGACAAATTGGGGATTTTTTTTTCCTTGAGCCAACTTCAGTCCAACGGGATTAGAAATCGCTGAGATATTAAATCTCGAAAAGGGGATTTATAATACAAATGCTGACAGAACTTTAATTATAGCCAGTAGCACTATGGTGTACTTTAATGTACCATGTTTTCATAAGGGCATATTCCAAAACTAGAAGAGAGAGCGAGATTAAATTGCTTTTAAACTAACTTCAAGCCATCAGACTAACTCAAAAGTCCTAAATACCTGCATTTTAGGATTTTTTCTAAGCAGGAAAGCACCAAAATCTTTCTTTTCATTCATGGACAAAGTTGAGTGGGGTGATGACTGCTCTGACACTGAACTACTCAGTGAGTTCTATCGCTTTGCAAATAGGAGTGTTTGAAACACAACTTCTTTAGGCAGCCTTGCTTGGAAGGGAGCAAGAGAAACAGGATCTTGTGGTGGGACTGTACTTGAGATTGTGTGCTTAACAAGAGGCTGTTGTATATTGTGTATACCAGTGTTTTCAAACTTGGCAACTTGAAGAGTATGGAAAACCACTTTGCATAAGAAAAAAACTAACATTTCTTTCTCAGGCTAATCGCTTGCATGTGGGGGATAGAATTGAGAATTGAGAGTAGAGTTTTCCACAGGATATGTTTTTTTTAAGAAAGTCAAGATGGCAGCCATGATGGCATAATCAAGCATTTAAAAGTGTTGGTTATCACCTAAAACTAATTCAAACTTGACAGGTTTAAGGCTGTCAACTCCCAGAATTCCTCCTCTAGTCATGTTAGCTCAGGAATTCTGGGAGTTGAAGTCCACAAGTCTTAAAGCTGTCACGTTTGAATACCCCTGTTTGTAAATTTGCCAAGTTTGAAGACCCTTGACTTAAAAAGACCTTTAGGGATTGGTTATTGGGGAACTGCCTGTTTCCAGTTGATTTTGTTCATCTGGTGAAATCAGACCGAACATACTGTAGATCCAGTGAATTAAGTCTGTCCTCTGGTATGATCTCCCCCAGAGATCTGGATGGCTCCCACGCTGGTGATATTTAAGAAACTTTAGAAGACTTTAGGAGCAAGCTGATACCTGAGCACCTAAATGGCACCTATTTATGCATTTGTCCTTGGGCCGTTCATGATTCCTATTTTTTATTTTATTATTTATTATATTTTAACTTCTGCTACTTTTTCATTGTAATCCTCCCAGTCTTTGGGAGTTGGATGGCTTGTAAATGGTATGTTTTTTCTCCCGTTTGGTTGTGTTCAATTCTTGGAGACTGCTTAGACAATCCCCTGTAATTTTCTTGGCAAAGTTTTTCACAAGTGGTTTGCACCATTGCCTCCTTCCTAGGGCTGAAAGAAAGTGATTGGTCCGAGGTCACCCAGCTGGCTTTGTGCCTAAGAAATAGAACTCATGTCTGATGCCTCAGCCTCTAGACTCATGATGGCAAACCTATGACACGCATGCCGGAACTGGCACACAGAGCCATCTCTGCCAGCATGCGAGCCATTGGCCCAGCTCAGTTCTACTGCGTATGCATGTGTGCCTCCCGCCAGCCAGCTGATTTTCAGGTATCTGCCGCATATGCAGGAAATGTGTGCGCATGCACAGGGAGCAGAGGGAGTGCGAAGGAGTCACACGCGCATGCGCAGGGGTGGGGAGCATGGAAGGTCACACGCATGTGCAGGAAGTGGGGAGCATGAGGGGGTCATGCCCACATGCACAGGGGGTAGGGGCAGTGCGGGGGGTATTGCATGCATTGCATTATGAATGCAGGCACGCCTACACACTTTTGGCATGCGATGACAAAAAGGTTAGCCATCACTGCTCTAGACCAAAGTGGCTCATCACACCAAATTGTATGTGCAATAAGATCTTGTGAAATGAAAATCACAATGACCTCTCTATCAATTCTTTGTTATGCCACTATTAATGATCAACTTTTGGGTTTCTGATCTTCTTGCTAATTATTCTTCCTTTGTAATGCAGACCTGGTAAATCCTTCAAAACAGAAGCTGTTCTATGTCTGTTCTTCTGTTCTGACCCACCTTTTCCAACAAATCAAACACAATCCAAAAGGAACAGAAACCTTGTAATGCTTTTGCAAAATAATTAGCTGTGATAAGCACAAGCCTTGCCAAACTGTGCGAGACTTGCCAAAAGATAACAGCCAATAAATAATTTGCAATGCAAGAAGGTTCAAATACAAATTGAGGATACTGGAATGTCCACGATGCTGAACTTTCAAAAGGTTTTTGCCTTCTGCAAAGTACGTTCGTTTCACAGCTGGTTTTTATCTTCTTGAAGGAGGGTCCATTACCCTGCAGCCTTACTCCCGAATCGCCTGTGCTGTTGTAGCTGCTCTTTCCTAGAAGCAATCCTGTACGCACGCACACTTGGCACAGCCTCCTCAGGAACCTCCTCATCACTGCTGCCAGCCCCCACAATCTCTGAAGGCAGCAGTCCCCTTCCTAGTGGTCCTGGCCCCTCATCTGAGTCCTCTCTCTCCTCAGCCACCCGCACCTGCTGCTGGCAAACCACAACACCTTCCGATGGAAAAACATTCTCCAGAAAACAGAAAATTGGATCATGCTTACTGAAAGACAAATCCAATCCATCAGCCAGAAGTCTGCATCAATGGAACAAATCAGTTCAAAATGACTAACTGAATGAAAGGATGATAACTTAGATTTAGCAAACTGTCAATCTGGGTAAGCAAAGGTAGTCTACAAGATGTTTCAAAGTTGCTGTAAGTTTGCCATGTGAAGCACTACGAATGTTTTTATTTTCCTCTCACTATACGATTTTTACAGATTGCAATCAGTAGCCACCACCCAACAGCACACTCAGATTACAGCACAGGGCTTAAAGCACTAAAACCTCCTCTTAATTTCCATCGATTCACTTTGCATATATCAAAGAACATTTTACGACACAACGTTGTGCTGATGTAGGTACAAGAAAGGCACTAAGCATAATGTATAGGCTATAGCAAGTGATTTATTGAACCGACTGGTAAGTATAAAAAAAACAAGCAAAGGGCTAATCTGATTTATGGTTCTAATTTTGTTTGGTCACAGTTGTTACTTGCCATTTTTTTGTAGAACGGAGGAATTATCATGAACAATAAACTTCAAGGAATCATTACCTCTGGCATTTGTAAGTGTGCTTAAGTTGCATACTTAATTACAAAAAACAAAGATGTATTATTTTCACCCATTTTTATCCTTCCGCTGAAGACCAGACAATCACAAGGTATTTAAATATCCATTATTTAAAGGATAATATACAAAATTGCAATGTTTAGTCAATTAATCAGTTGGGTTAAATGATTGAGATTGCAATTCTATAACTTCTTATCAGAATTTGTTCCCCTGCTAAGTAGGGGAGTCCAGTTTGGGAAGGAAGGAAGGAAGGAAGGAAGGAAGGAAGGAAGGAAGGAAGGAAGGAAGGAAGGAAGGAAGGAAGGAAGGAAGGAAGGAAGGAAGGAAGGAAGGAAGGAATATAACTATTAATATATGGAAGAATTATAATGAAGTCCAACAGAACACCTTTCCTTTCGCTATTCTCCTGCTGGACTGAGAATGCAGAACCTTTATCCATTACTTAGTCATCATTCAGTATTAGTTTTATTCCAATCCCAACCCAACTTGAAACTTATTTTACAGGTTCTTTTATGAAGTGAAACTTTCTTAGAAATAAAACACAATGGGAATGTTGCACATACTAAGGACAAGACGAGAAGGTGCCTTATATTCTCACAGATCTTGTATCAAAAATTCTGGTGTAGGAACAAAGGTCCCTAATTTTCATTCTATTAATAGTAAGTTCAAAATAGTTGATATAGAAAACAAAACACAGAAAGGATCCAAGACAATTTTATTCCAAAAGCATCCTTCATTATGGAGTTTTAAGAAACAATACGAAGGAGAATGTCTTTTGACCACATAGCTTAGGAAACCCAAATGAATTTGGAGAATTTATCAATTTAACCACTCCAATTATTTCTTCAAGTAATACTGTCTTCAAACAACCCAAATAATGGCAATAATTGACCATGTTATAGCTAAAAGGAGGTAGAGGAGCTCAGCTGTAGCCTCATGGACATAGTAAGGTTCTCTGTGGAATGTATCAGGAACTGCTGATATGTAGATTCCAAATGATCTTAAGCACATGCCTACCATTTTCAAGGAGATACACTAGAAAATTCAAAAATCCAAGAAAACACTACTCCAGATTAATACAAGACCCACAATCAATAATAGCCCAATCAAGAAAGTACCAGCTCAGACCATCAACAGCCTAATCAAGGAACCAACAAGAACACTCCCACTAACACTGACAGGGCAAGTCACTGGTATATAAACAGAGAACAAAACTCATTCCCTTCTAACACTGATGATAGATAGAATACTTTTATTGTCATTGCATTCCACAAATACAATGAAATTTGAAAGCTACTCGGGCACAGTGCCCCAAACACCACATCACAATCACACTAGTTTTAATAATAATAATAATAAGAATAATAAGAATAATAATAATAATAATAATAATAAGAAGAAGAAGAAGAAGAAGAAGAAGAAGAAGAAGAAGAAGAAGAAGAAGAAGAAGAAGAAGAAGAAGAAGAAGAAGAAGAAGAAGAAGAAGAAGAAGACTAAATCACAAAGACAGTGTTTGATTCAAGACAATTACTGCCTTGGAAAAGAAACTGTTTCTCAATCTATTAGTCCTCATTTTAGGACACCTATAACGCCTCCCTGATGGTAACAGATCGAAATATGAATGTCCAGGATGAGAACGGTCTGTGGAGATTTTTAGTGCTCCAGAGAGGAGTCTGGTAATGATGTTACCTAGATGGGTAATGAAAAAATCTGCAGGAAAACAACCAAGCTCAGAGAGCACCAAGGACCTCATGATTACTCATAATTATATGTAATTCCATATAAGCAGTTCTGAATGTCTTATAACCTGTTTACAAAATACAATTTTGAAATGTAGAAATAACAAGAAACAAGAAAAAGGAAGGGCGAAGCCTGAATGTTCTAACCATAATAAAAGCCACACGCACCTTCAGCACATTTCAATAATACATCTATTTCTCAGTGCTCTTCAGAATAGCCCCATTCATCACGTTAACCAAAAAAGGACAAAGGATGTTATTTCAAGGACAATCATCAACAAGAAGTATGGCTACAGAATCCTTGAAGATGGCATTCTTTGGCAGAAGGGCTCTTACTATGTCTTCTCTCTTTTATTTTATTCGATGGACAGGCAGAAAGTCCTAATGATATCCAGGACTTAAGTAAGCCTTTAAATGTTGAGCCAGGAGCTGGAATGACACCCAGAATCTAACTAATAGCCAATGCAACTCCCTCAATGCACTCAATACCTATCAGAGCACTGCATGCTTAACCAACTTCAGCTTTCTATTAATCTTCATGCACAGAGAGTTGCAATAATTCATATATAAGGTGACAAGGGCAGGGATTATCATTAGCAAAGCCTTCTATTCCAGAAATAGTTTCAATTGATATAATGCGTGCAATTCAGAGGTGGTATTCAGCAGGTTCTGACCAGTTCTGGAGAACTGGCAGTGGAAATTTTGAGTAGTTTGGAGAATCAGCAAATCCCACCTCTGACTGGCCCCGCCCTGCTCTATTCGCTGCCTCCCGAGTCCCAGCTGATCGGCTGGGTTTTCTTTGGCTGCCCTGCACAGGAAAATGGAGCTGGAAAACAGGTTAGTGGGGTGGGGAGAGAATGGGATTTTGCAGTAACTTTCCCCCAGGACTGGGGAGGGTTTGGGGATTTTGCAGTATCCTTCCTCTGCCGTGCCCATCAAGCCACACCCACTAAGCCACACCACGCTCATCATGTCACGCCCACAGAATTGGTAGTAAACATTTTTTGAATCCCAACACTGATGCAATTGTACCAAACCCCATCTTGATAATAGCCATTACCTGTTGCTGTAGCAGGAGCCACAAGTCCAGAGAATTGTGAACGAGATGCATTTAGAGAGCTTCATCCGGCCCACAGCTAAAGGTAAGACTGTCTTTCTCCAAAACCATTTAAGAACTGGAAAACTAGTAGAGCACAATGTCTCTCGTGTTCAGCTCTTGCAGCTAGCCTTGAAGAAAGGCTGTTGGTATTGATGACTGTTGGTAGACCCAGTGGTGGGCTGCAACTGGTTTAACAACCAGTTCTGAGAGAGTGCACACACAGCCGTTCAAATACAGCCATTTGAAGCTCAACTGCTTACTTTTTAGGGCAGCCCCGGTCAGTTAGAACAGCTGAGGCACGGAAATCAGCTGTGCCGTGTGAATCAAGTGAGCCAGAAAGAAAGAAATATAGGACAGGATAGAGCATGTGTGTGTGTGAGTGGATGTGGTCAGCTGATGATCAGAACTACCAGTTTGCTAGAACCAGTCCAAAACAGCAGCATCCCACCACTGGGTAGATCTAACAAAAACAAAAATTGCACTTTCCCTATTCCAATCCCAACACCAGTCATTCGTACGAGCAAACAGTGCACTATTCATGCTTGAACCATAACCGAATCAAGATAAATAGCTTCTTCTGGAGCTTTTTTTAAACAAAAGTAGCTACACCACCTTCTCAATAACCATCCCTAAGAAGAGCTGTTCTGAACAGTTATCTAGATTCTAGAGCGGAATCAAGCAATGGTTTCTTAAAGAGGCAGTAAACCATTACTTTCTTCAAAACAACCCCTTGCTTAAGGATGCATTAATGATCTCTCGTACTCATTATTAGCAGTCATTTCTAGACTTATACCTTAATATGGAATAATTCTGAAATTATTTGGAAAAAAAGGTTTTGGAGTTTGTAGTAAAAGCTTATCTTGAAAGCAGATTGTTTCAGGTTTTTCTGAAGATATGAAAAATTATGCAGTTGCATTAATTAGACTTCCTTCTTCCCTCCCTCCCTTCCTCTTTCTTTCTTTCTTTCTTTCTTTCTTTCTTTCTTTCTTTCTTTCTTTCTTTCTTTCTTTCTTTCTTTCTTTCTTTCTTTCTTTCTTTCTTTCCAATTGTTACACTACTATTTCTCTCTTTTCTCCTCTTAATAATTGAAAACTAACAGGAAAAATTGTAGAAAGGAAGAAACAGGCACATTGTCTGAATAGTAAATGTATTTTGGGCTTTCCATAAAGTTTCACGATTGAACTTTAGCTGTTGCACAATAAGGGGCCAGTTCAGCCTTGAGAATTCATTTTAGTTGGTGCGGATATGGCTGTCCCTTAATTTTTTAATTACATTCTGTATGATTTGTTTTCTTGAAGTATTGCTTATAAATAAGTAATATTAATCATTAAAGAGGAGAACTAATAAAAACAGTTTAAAAGTTTACGATGCCAAGAAACAAAATCAATGGTTCACTGTCTGTTACCAAAAAGTCAATATAAGAGCAAAGAGATATCAATGGCAAAGCGACAAATATAGGCAGATGGTCCTGTTAAACCATTCATGGTTGACATAGTCAAACCCAGTAGGAAAGTCAGAGTACTCCAAACATCTTTTAAAAAAAATTCTGATTAATCAAACTAGGTACAGACAGCAGGTTGAAATTACATTACAAGCAGTGCAGCCATCGTCTTGTTTTGCCTTTCATTTAAAATAATCGCAAATAATGAGAGAGAATCAATATTAACCTCAATTTTGGGGCATGGCAAAGGACTGAATACCTAAAGATTCACTCTCTCACCATGTTTATGCTATCCCCATCTCAAACCTTTCACTTATTCTGTAACCAGGTGGCCAAGTGGTTAATTTTTCTCAAACTCTCTGGAAGAAGGAGTGATTCTTGATGAATGTACCTTTTCTTTTATGTACACTGAGAGCATTTGCACCAAGACAAATTCCTTGTGTGTCCAATCACGCTCGGCCAATAAAGAATTCTATTCTATTCTATTCTATTCTATTCTATTCTATTCCATTCCATTCCATTCCATTCCATTCCATTCCATTCCATTCCATTCCATTCCATTCCATTCCATTCCATTCTATTCTATTCTATTCTATTCTATTCTATTCTATTCTATTCTATTCCATTCTATTCTATTCTATTCTATTCTATTCTATTCTATTCTATTCTATTCTATTCTATTCTATTCCATTCCATTCCTTTCCATTCCATTCCATTCCATTCCATTCCATTCTATTCTATTCCATTCCATTCTATTCTATTCTATTCTATTCTATTCTATTCTATTCTATTCTATTCTTTCCTTATTCCTATTCTATTCTATTCTATTCTATTCTATTCTATTCTATTCTATTCTATTCTATTCTATTCTATTCTATTCTATTCCATTCCGTTCGTTCCGTTCCGTTCCATTTCTTATTCTATTCTAATCTAATTCTAATTCTAATTCTAATTCTAATTCTAATTCTAATTCTAATTCTAATTCTATTCTATTCTATTCTATTCTACAGAGGCTTAGAAATCCTACTTTTTACACACTGCTCTCCCAAGAGCAAAATTGCCCAACACCCTGTGTTCTGTCTCTAAGGAAGCATTTTGGGAATGGGAAATCAGGAAAGCTGATACCTTATCTGCCTTGAAGAAATAATATCCTTTCCATTCCAAAGGATAAAAAGAAGAAAGATGCCCCCAAAAAACTGCTCTTAATTTACTCTACACAATTTATCATTTATAGCATTTTCCTTACAGTGCGTTGAAATGCAAACTCATTCAGTAAACAAGCAATATATTTTTCTTTCTCGTACACTTGTTTACTATGAGAATTGGATGTTTGTAGTCATGGGGTGGTGGAAAGCTATTAAAAAATGAATCTGGCACCCCAACAGAAGTTTATATTGTATATTTCATCCTTTTATGGTTCAGCCGTGAGATATCTAGGCCCCTTTAGAGTATTTTGAGAGGGTTTTTTTTTGTTTTTGCTTTTCATTGTCTCAATTCAGCTCTGATAGAATTACAGCTGCTTATCGACGCAGCCATCTGGAGGGAACCTTTAGAAGTTCCCCCTCCCCTCACAATTGCACTCTTTTCATTGTGAGTTTTTAAAAGGTTTTCTAGGTTTTTTTTAAGTTGAATTTCTAAGACTGGATCAAGTTGCATTTCTCAGCAGGCTTATCGATGTAAGCATTGGTCATAACACTAAGATGGAGGATAAAATGCAATAAAACAACAGCACAATGAAATAAAAATAATAATACAGATAATCGAGTGCTGTCCTGCTTACACACAGACACACACAGACACACACACACATACACACTCACCAAGAGCCAGCACCAGTTCAACGCCAGTAAGTTCCACAGGAAAAGGCAAGTCCACCAGGCAAACAATTTGTCCATAGGCAAAGGCAAAGCAAGGCAAAGCAAAACCATACAGCAGGGGCAAGTCCACAAGCAAAGGCAAATCCACAAGGCAGGGGCAAGACCACAGGCAAGGGAGGGCAAGTCCACAAGACAAAGGCAAGTCCACAGGCAAAGGCAAAGACAAGGCAAGGCCACAAGGCAAGGCAAAGGAAAGGCAAATCCACCAGACAAAGACAAGTCCACAGGCAAAGGCAAGGCAAGGCCACAAGGCAAGGCCACAAGGCAAGGCCACAAGGCAAGGCAAGGCAAGGCAAGGCAAGGCAAGGCAAGGCCACAAGGCTAGGCAAGAGAAAGGCAAGGCTACAAGACAAAGGCAAGTCCACAGGAAAAGGAAAAGACAAGGCAAGGCAAGGCAAGGCCATAAGGCAAGGCAAGGCCACAAGGCAAGGCAAGGGAAAGGCAAGGCTACAAGACAAAGGCAAGTCCACAGGAAAAGGAAAGGCAAGGCAAGGCAAGGCCACAAGGCAAGGCAAGGCCACAAGGCAAGGCCACAAGGCAAGGCCACAAGGCAAGGCCACAAGGCAAGGGCCACAAGGCAAGGCCACAAGGCAAGGCCACAAGGCAAGGCCACAAGGCAAGGCCACAAGGCAAAGGCAAGTCCACAGGAAAAGGAAAAGGCAAGGCAAGGCAAGGCACAAGGCAAGGCCACAAGACAAAGGCAAGTCCACAGGAAAAGGAAAAGACAAGGCAAGGCAATGCAAGGCCACAAGGCAAGACAAGGCAAGGCCACAAGGCAAGGCAAGGGAAAGGCAAGG
This sequence comes from Pseudonaja textilis, assembly GCF_049901715.1. Lineage (NCBI taxonomy): Eukaryota > Metazoa > Chordata > Lepidosauria > Squamata > Elapidae > Pseudonaja > Pseudonaja textilis. The sequence goes on along the minus strand of NC_141997.1, from coordinate 39,400,798 downwards.
CTACAAGACAAAGGCAAGTCCACAGGCAAAGGCAAAGACAAGGCAAGACAAGGCAAGGCCACAAGGCAAGGCAAAGACAAGGCAAGGCAGGGCAAAGGGAAATCCACAGGGCAGGGGCAAGGCCACAGTTAAAGAGATATGATCCAAAAAATCCAAGGAAAAAGACAAATACTAAAAAGGGGTCTAATCCCCCTCCCGCAAAAAAAAAATCCGTTACAAAAAAAAGCTAGATGAATAGGTCTCTCATCACCTTAGAACAAAATTAGCTGTCACCGCTAAATTAAATAGGGGATATCTCTTATTTTGAATGTCTAAAGAATTGCACATGAACAGGGGTGCAATGGCTCAGTAGTTAAAGATGCTGAGCTTGTCAGCTGGAAAGCTGGCAGCCAAGGTTCGAGATGTGAGCTCTGTGCAATGGAGCGAGCTCCCATTCCCTGCCCCAGCTCCTACCCACCTAGCAATTCAAAAGCATGCAAATGCGAGTGGATAAATAGGTACCACTTCTGTAGAAAAGTAACAGCATTCCATGTGCCTTGGCATATAGTCATGCTGGCTACATGGCCCTGAAAAATGTCTTTGGACAACACTGGCCCCAAGGAATGGAGATGGGCCCCGTACCTTAGAGCTGGACAGGACTGGACAGAGGAATGTTTGCTTTTATAGTAAACATGACCTGAATTTGTACAACGAGGTCATGTTTAATTTTGTACCACGCAACGGTTTCTTTACTTAAGGACCCCTTGAAAGATACAATTTAATCAAGGTGGCTTAGATTTTTGCACACAGCTGTAAACGTTTCCCTGAAGTTGACCTTAATTCAAGGAGCAGAGAGAAAGAAAGAGCCCATTAAAAAAAAAAAAACAGTTTTATGTCACAGGAGGATGCGAAAGGGTTTTCTCTTCTGCATTTTTCCCTGCAGAAAACGTTCAGTATCCACAGGGAAACAAACTAATGTAGAAAGAGCGATGGACTTGTTTCATCAACCAACCCATATACGCATATTTTAATACATTGGGGTTTCTCTCTCCACCCCTTCTTTTATAATGCCATTCCAAGTTTCCAAGTCTGTGGCGCTGTCAGGAAAAATTAATTTTAACATTGGCACAGAAGAGTGACTCAATCCTTTTGCTTTAATTTACTTCTCTGCTAAGAGCTGAGATCGGATGTACCGCAGCAGAGGGAAAGGACAGCTGTACGCTATATTGTAGAAAATGACAGTGCTAAATTAATCATGCCCTATCTGGAATTTGAATTCTTTCAGAGATGCTCAAGACTGTATAAAAAATTTAGTGGTGAACAGTGAAAGCAGGCAAAAGAAAGCTCCAGAAGGCACTTTTCAATGGGCTTTCCTTTTTTTTTCTTTCCGTAATTTATATGCCAGCCACTTCCTCGGTTTATTTCCAAAGTCAATTTTTTTTTCTTTCCATAATTCATTTTTTTATTTCAATTTCTCTTACTGTGGCTGCTAATTGTCATTATAAAAACTTAATTTGTTGAGAAACGCTTCTCTGGGAATTTCTTTACATCTTCTTTTTTTCTCTTTATTCCATTCAGATAAAATGATATTGAACTCAACAAGAGAGAAATGCTGTATTAATGGACAATGTGGCCATACAAAAAAAACCATTCCATCAATGTTATTCCAATTAATAGAAAGAAAGTGGTCAACTCCCTAGTGAAAACAGATGAATATCTGAAGAAACAAAATTTATCGAAGATTACAGAGGAATGGAGAGAGATTATTAATGGACTTCTAACAACAAGAAAAGTTTTTGAAGCTATTGAAAAAGATTAAACTAGGAAAGGAGAATGGACGACATGGATTTTCAGATTCTTATTTTAAATGTTTTCAGAATGAATGTTTACAATCTTTACAAACACAATGAGCTCAATCCTACAAGGAGGAAAAATGCCAGAGAGATAGAAGTAAAGACCAAGATCGCATTAAAACCTAAAGAGGAGCAAGATATAGGCTGTAGGCTGATATCATTATTAAATAATGACTACAAACTATTCACAACGATTCCAGATGACAGACTGAAAATAATTTGTCAAAGATTTATTCATGAGGATCAATGTGGGTTTTTACTTAAAAGACAGTTAAGGGACAATGTTAAAAACATGTTATACATTTTAGAATATTGGGAACAACATAATGCAAAAAAGATAGCTTGATTTTCTTGGATAAAGAGAAGACCTTTGACAATTTGAACTGGATTTCTTTGTTCAAGGTTTTGAAAGTTATGAATCTTGAAAAGAAGGTTATAAAATGGAGAAAATCAATTTACACTTCACAGAAAGCACAAATAATTGTTGATGGAGATCTAATAAAACCCTAGGAGATACAAAAAGGAACAAGATAAGGTGCCAACTCTCTCCCTTCTTGTTTATTTTGGTTTTTGAAATACTGAACTGATTATGGATGTAAAAATTTTAAAAAGAAACTTTTAATTTAAGGGCTCTTGCAGATAACTTGGTGTTTGTTCTGGAAGATGCTTTAAAGCACATTGAAATATTAATGAAAAAATTTAAAACAATTTTGTTCATTAGCATGTTTTCAGATTAGTAAACAGAAGACAGAGATGCTAACAAACCATGAAACTAGAAGATCAAACAGAATTGATGATTACAACAGGTTTTAAGATTGAGTAAATAAAATATCTAGGTATTAATACAGCAAGTATGTATTGTATGTTATTTCAAAATAAATATGAAATAAAATTTAAAAAGTTTTGTTAGGTTGGGAGAAATTACAACTTTGATTTCTGGGAAGAATTTCTGTGATAAAAATGAATGTTTGCCTAGAATGTTGTTTCAGTTTGTTTTGACAACTGATCTGGGGCATTTTAACATGTTTGGTGGATGTGTAAAAAAGCTAGAAAATTTTGGATTCAAATACACACAGATTCAGAGGATCCTAAAAAATTAATCTTCAATTGAGATTAGGGGTTTTCTTTGGGGATTGATGGACAAAAGTTATGGTACTTTGTTTTTGTACATGAAAAGTGCACCGAGATTATTTTTATACAAAGAGATGGAAAGACTCTGCATTGCTGCGATGGAGTAATGCTTGGTGAGGATGATGGAAACGGCTGAGATGGTTAAACTAAAAAAAAGGCAGTCAGTCAGTCAGGCAGGCAGGCAGGCAGGCAGGCAGGAAGGAAGGAAGGAAGGAAAGAGGGAGGAAGAAAGAAAGGAGGCAGGGATGGAGAGAGAGAGAGCAAGAATGAGAGAGAGAGAGAGAGAGAGAGGAAGGAAAGGAGAGAGGGAGGAAGGGAGAGAGGGGGGAGAGAGGAGAAAAGAAAGACGGAATGAAAGAAAGAAAGAAAGAAAGAAAGAAAGAAAGAAAGAAAGAAAGAAAGAAGAAAGAAGAAGGAGGGATGGAGAGAGAGAGCAAGAATGAGAGAGAGAAAGGAAGGAGAGAAGTAGGGAGGGAGGAAGAGAGAGAGGGTGGGGGAGAGAAGGAGAAAAAGAAAGAAAGAAAGAAAAGAAAGAGGGAGGGAAGAAGAAAGGAGAGAAGGAGGAAGAAAGGAGGGAAGGAGGAAGAAAGGAGGGAGGAACAGAGAGAAAGGGGGAGAGAGGAAGGGAGGGAGGGAGGGAGAGAGAAAGAAAGAAAGAAAGAAAGAAAGAAAGAAAGAAAGAAAGAAAGAAAGAAAGAAAGAAAGAAAGAAAGAAAGAACAACTCCATGGCCAGGGAGATTCTCAGTCATCCAGATGACTGCAAGGTATATAAATCCTTTCATTGCTCACCATTCCGTCAGAACTGAAGAAGCTTCTTGGATAAGAAGTGAAATGTCTTCAAGGAAAAAGCAAGAACGTCTAATTGCTTTTTGAAAAAGCACCTTTGGGATAGCCATATTTCACCACTCTAAAGTAGGACCAAGAATATATACAGGGAGCTATAATGATCAAATTTTGACAACTTATGTTTTTTAAAAGAAAGATGGTTTAAAGTGGATAATGATAATAACCAGGATGAGCCCAAGGGACGAGGGAGGTAAAACACACCATAAGTCACGAGTCTCTGCGTGCCTGCAACAGATCCTGCTCATTTTCTGCTCATTTCTCTTGACTGTTAGAAGCTCAGGTTTTGTAGAGAAGCTTGCCAATAAATCTTTATACTCATTCAAACTGAATCTCTTGATTTCCCTGGTGCTTGGCAGATACCAATCTCCCAGGACACAAACATGCCCCGCAAAGTCAACAAGAATGCAAAATTCACCTTCCAGCCCATATGTGTTCTATGGAGGTGCAGGGAGTTTTATTGCTGTACCTGTTTAGGACATCAGTTTGGAGAAATCTTCCTTAAGCCATCACCCTATTCAGATGAGACAGATACAAACTTTGCCAAATCATCAGTAATTAAAAATAAGACTGATCTAAAGGAGGAAGAGAGATGTACATTTACCATTGTACATAAATGGCAAGGAGGTGGAGACCGTTGGTAGCTTTAAATTTCTGGGCGCTTATATCTTGGAGGACCTCTCATGGACTATGAATGCTAACATGCTTATGAAGAAGGCACAGAAAAGGCTGTGCTTCCTGAGAACAGAACAGAACAGAAAAGAACAGAACAGAACAGAACAGAACAGAACAGAACAGAACAGAATAGAATAGAATAGAATTCTTTATTGGCCAAGTGTGGTTGGACACACAAGGAATTTGTCTTGGTGCAAATGCTCTCAGTGTACATAAAAGAAAATTTACATTCATCAAGAGTCAAGAATCATGAGGTACAACACTTAATGATAGTCATAGGGTACAATAAGCAATTAAATCATACTAGGAACCAGTCAGTGGTGGTATTTGACTGGTTCTGCCCAGTTCTGGAGAGCCGGTAGTGGCGATGAGCAGCGGAGACCAAACCGGTTCTCTCCACTGCTCTGTGTTTGGCCCACCAGCCCACCCAGCCTCCCATACTCACTTTTATGGCCAGAATTCGAAGCACAGCTGCTTTGCATGGCACAGAATAATGCTGCGCGGCAGCTGCTGCAGCGACCGGCGTCAGGCAGGCTTGCAGGAGGTGAGTTAGAACGCCTCCACGTCTGCGCAAATGACTCTGCGACCGCGCAATGTGTGCATTTGGCACGCGCATGCACACAAAGTGTGTGCACGTGTGCAAAGCGCGCCCACCAAGCCACACCCACTGAACCGGAGGCAACTTTATTTGAATACCACCACTGGAAGCAGTCAATATAAATCATAAGGATACAAGCGACAAAGTTACAGTCATACAGTCACAAGTGGGAGGGGATGGGTGATAAGGAGGGATGAGAATGCTCAGGAAGGTATAAATCTATCTCAGCATCTACTTCTGTCCTACTACCGCAGCGCCACTGAGAGTGTCCTGACATACGGCATTCTTGCACGGTATGGGAGCAGCTCTGCAGCAGACAAAAAGGCTCTACAGGGAGTCATTCAAACTGCCCAGAATATCATCGGGCTCCAACTCCCTGGATGACATCTTCACCTCTCACTGTTTGAGGAAGTTGCACAATATTCTCAGAGACTCTTCCCATCCTGCTTACAATCTTTGTGAACTGTTACCTTCTGGCAGAAGATACAGAACAATTAAAACTCGGACCACACATTTTCTGAACAGTTTTTTATCCCAGAGCTATAATTGCACAACAATGAACTTAAGGACCACCATCAGTGTGTGTTGGACAGTATTACTTGGTCTGTTGTGTGGATGCTTGTGTGTTTTTAGGAGGTGGGGAATTTTGGTGGTGGGGTGTTTGGGGATTGTCATGTATTTGTGCATGTTGGGTTTGGTCTCTGGGTGTTATGTGAATTTCGTTGTATATATACTGTGTATATACGTACAATGACAATAAAGAATTCAAATTCAAAAGGATCTAAGCTCTGAGACCTTTGCAGCTAATACCCAGACAGAGAGAATGAAGTCATGAGTTTGTTTTTTGCATTCTCGCCTTTCTCTTCCTCATCTTCTCATCTTTCCTACTTGTCATGAGTAAAACATGGGCAGTTATGTGCCTCTTCATTTCAACTTGTCATACTCAAGCTGGATGCTGACACTCCTATTGGTATCTGATGATTTATCACTCGTTTGTACTTTATGATTTATGATCTATGACATCACTTTTTTTGTTTGTACGTACACTGAGAGCTTATGCACCGGAGACGAATTGCTTGTGTGTCCAATCACACTTGACCAAAGAAAAATATTCCTATTCCTTTTTTTTTTAATTCAGTCCCCTACATTTAGTATTGGAAACAGAGCTGGAGATAATTCCCCATTACATTGCTTTGCTGTTTTATCACTTTTTCATGCAATAGTCCTCCACATCAGCTGCGTAAGGTGAACGGGAAGAGATGTGAATTATCCCCATTAGTGGCTTACTGCTGATAGTCAACTGCAGTTTGAATTAATCAGTGCATGCTTGGCTGCAGCAACAAGCCCAGGGAAGACACAAATGTGAAAATTTGCACTCCTGATATACCGCTGTCCTCTCTGCAAGAGATTTCAGATCAGAGCCAGGTTTCCACGATGCCACAAAGTTGGTGACCATAAACTTACCTTTTCACTGGCAGGCAGCCAAGAAGAAAAAGAACAGCGCTACAGTTTGGAACCGAAAATCTCCTCAAAATTTCACCTGAATTTTAACTGGCTGGGATGTTGGTCATATATAAAGCACAACTAGGATTGCATGAGTGATGCGGATTTTTAAAAGAAAATAAGATGGGTTCGGTGCTCATCTATAAAGGTTTAAAAAAAACCAATCCTGTTATAGGTAAAGCTAAATGTTTCCTTTCTCCAGTTGCTTCCGACTCTAGAGGCCGGTCCTCATCTCCATTTTTGGGACAAGGGAGCCAGCATTGTCCAAAGACATCTCCGTGGTCATATGGCCCACATAGTCATAGTGGCACAGTGGTTAGAATGGCAGTATTGTAAGTTAATTCTGCCAACTGCCAACAGTTTGATTCTCACTGGCTCAAGGTTGACTCAGCCTTCTGTCCTTCCAAGGTCAGTAAAATGAGGACCCAGATTGTTGAAGATAATATTTTGACTCTGTGAACTGCTTAGAAAGGGCTGAAAATCACTATGAAACTGTATATAAGTCTAAGTGCTATTGCTATACATATACCGCAAGGCACACAAAATGCTGTTACCTTCTCACTGAAGTGGTACCTATTTATCTACTCGCATTTGCATGCTTTCCAACTTCTAGGTGGACAGGAGCTGAGACAAGTAACAGAAGCTCACCCTGTCCCATGCCTTTCAAGTTTTGAATCCTGTCTGTCAGCTTTCCAGCTATCAAGCTCAGCTTTCCAGCTAACAAGCTTTAACCTTGAGTTACCATGTTTCCCTCCACCCCACCCCCTTTACTGTTAGATCTAGTCAGAAGTTTAGCTACTGTTCGCTGCATGAAACATATATGTTATGATGTGAGACAGGTGTTAACTGACTTTTTCTTTTGAGTATTCCTTAGGAAAAACATGTCTACACCAGTCAGAGTGAGTCTCCCGATACCCTACCTAGTTGTGATGACCCAGGACATGGCACAAAGGCAACACGGTCAGATAATCAATAAAAGTCCCTTTAATAACTCCAACTTTGCCCCAATAATCAGGTTACCTTCTGGCTGGAGAAAAACTCTCCCAGGAACAGCATTTAACTGCAGGGAATCAAGTCCAAAACATGGTCAACAAAAACTGTAACTATAAGTCCAATCAAGGCAAAATGAAGTAATTTGCCTGATAGGGCAGGAGCAAAAATCCCAGACATGAAGGCATGGCAATAATTCAACATGGTTGGGAAGATGCCAGAAACACAGATAAGCAAAGACAACACAGGATAAAGTCACGTTTGCTCCCAGAAGCTGCCGCAGTCAGCATTCAGTTCTTTTAAACTTTCATTCCCAGGTGTGGCTAATGAAGGGAATCAGGGCCCTTTCCTCCCCCGTAAGCCACGCAACCCATGTTGCTCTCTTCTCTGTTCCTCCCTGTGTGCCCTAGGATGAAGAGCGGGTGGGCCTGGGCCTTCCTCTGAATTCCCTCTCCCTTATTCTATCTCTTCCCTGCTCTGCCCAGCTGGACATTGCCCTTCCCCGGTTTCCTCCACAGCTAACGGAGCCACACTCCCACTCCCTGCCAGCTGTTTGTCTTCTTTCTCGGATTCAGACTCTGATGGGGCATGACACTAGCCTGTTGTATTCTGGGCAGTAATGACAGATTCTAGAATTCAAAGGATACACATAAGACAAAGCCCGCATGATTTACAGCTGATCCGTGACTTACAACCATTTGTTTAGTGATTGTTCAAAATTACTGTGGCACTGAAAAAAAAAAAGACTTCTAAGTGTTTTTCACATTTACAACCATTGCAGCATCCCCATGGTCATGTGATCAAATTTTCGGATGCTCGGCAACTGGCATGGTATTTTATGACATTTGCAGTATCCCGGGGTTGTGTAATGACTACCTGCAACCTTCGCAACTGATTTCCATTTCCATCCAGCAGTCAACAGGGAAAACTGGATTCACTTAGCAGCTACCTGATTCATTTAACAACTGCATGATTCACAACAACTGTAGCAAAAAAAAAAAAAAAAAGGTGGCAAAAAGGAGGCACAACTCAAGGGGTTGGACTAGAAGACCTCCAAGGTCCCTCCCAACTCTGTTATTCTGTTATTCAGAAGGCAGTACTCTGCACGTGTCTAGAAGGTAAACTGGATAACAATCCTGTATTTTGTTTATTGTTTTTTTACATTTTGTTTTAAGGATTGGTGCCAAGCATTCAGCAAACAATCTATTTAGCATAGCAAACTGTTTCTTAGCATATAAGAAAATCAAGAAAGGCCAATTCAAAAATAGGAAAGCAGATTTTCATAGCCCTTACTGAACTGCCTTGCTTTTCGTTTGATTGTTGGTTAACTTTCCTTTTAATGGGCAGCTGCAGCTGCATTCCAAGGAATGACGACGATTCTGACTTTTTATAGCCTACACCCCTGATTTTATGTATTGCATGGTCTCCCGTGTTACCAAGCAAGCACAACAGCCTCTCGTTACACTGAGTTACATGTGAGTTTCTCTTGCTACACTGAATTACGTGTGAGTTTCTGTGTGATATGGAGACTCACAGTATTTGATTGACAGTTGTTAAATGTGGATGGCAGCAAAAAATAAAACAAAGTCTGCGGTTATCCCACCATTTTCTATATTCAATCTAATCCTTATGCTTTTGTTTTTGCTAAAAAAAATTAAGTAATTGCTACGTTTTTTTAAAAATGGGACCTGGAGAGATGGAAGCAGTCTTATTTATAATAATCCATTTCAAAATATATGTCTGTCTATCTGTCTGTTTGTCCATCCGTCTGTCAATCTATCCATTTACTGTATCTATTTATTTATCTATCTCCATCTATCTATCTCCATCCATCCATCTATCTACTGTATCTATTTACTTATTTATCTATCTATCTCTATCTATCTATCTCCATCTATCCATCCTACTCTATTACATATCATACATATCTATCCATCTATTTTTAAACTGAAATGCAGGATATAATCCAATTAGTGCACATGTTAGACATTCTGCTTTTTTTATTTTAAAACAAAACATGTACTATGGTACAGCATAGCATTTGAAATAGTTATCATAATGAAAATTTGGATAAGTAGAAAATCGCATCTACTTATTCAAAGACGGGTATAATATGATTTCATATACTGTATATTTTACTTCCCATTACTTCCCAACCTGAGAGGGGAAATCAAATGTGGTTGATCAACCTGCAACATTTTGTATCTCCTTAATATTATCCTTCTGCTTAGGATTCTATCTCCTTCTGCCAATACCATTTCCTTCAACACAGCTCTCGGAGTAAATAAAATGATCACTTCAGGTGTTCTTTCTCCAAAACCTGAAGCATGTTGAGACTCTACAAAGAGTACAGAGAAGAGCAACAAAGATGTTTAGGGTGCTGGAGGTTAAAACATATGAAGGCTGCAAGAACTGAGTATGTCTAGTCTAGTGAAAAGAAGGATTATGGGTGACATGACAGCAGTATCCCAATATCTGAGGAGCTGTCACAAAGAAGAGGGAGTCAAGCTATTCTCCAAAGCACCTGAGACTAGGACAAGAAGCAATGGATGAAAACCAATCCAACCTAGAACTAAGGAGAAATTTCCTGACAGGAGAACAATTAATCCCTGGAATGGCTTATCTTCAGAAGCAGTGAGTGTTCCAACACTGGAACACTGGAATGACTGGACAGCCATTTGTCAGGAATGGTATAGGATTTTCCTGCTTGAGGAGAGGCTTGGATTAGAAGACATCCAAAGTTCCTTCTAACTCTGTTATTCTATTATTCAGAAATATTATTATTATTATTATTATTATTATTATTATTATTATTATTATTATTATTATTATTACTATTATTCAGAAAAGAGCACTCTGCACATGTCTAGAAGGGAAACCCAGCATAGCACTTAAAGTTTCATTAAAAACTCTACAAACTTTAAGGGAATGGTGTTCTGACCAAGGCTTCCAAGACCGTAATTATGCACACGCTTATTTTAAAAACAAGTCTGCTTTTATTGCAATGCTGGGAATTATTTTCATTCCCAGCCAGTAATGAATCTCAAACAATTCCTCGAGATAAGCACCTACCTTTCTTTCCTGTGAAGTGCTGTCAATAACAGAAGTGTCAAATTAACTAGAAAAAAAACAACAACTGAAGTACAAAGAGCTTCAAGAATGAATCTGAACCGAATGAATGACTTTGCTTCCTGCAAAAGTTTCATCATCTTTGCCTGTCCTTTATACCTTATGGGAGGGGCAATCACCTCCCAGCCTTACTCCCAAGTCGCCCCTTTTGTCTCAGCTGCTCTTGCCTTCTAGCAGCTCTGCGCACATGCGCGCTGGGAACAGGCTCCCCTGGGTCCTCTGCCTTGCTGCTGCCAGACTCCAGAGGCTCTGGAGGCAGCACCCCACTCCCAGATGGGCCTGGCCCCATCTCTGCATCAGATGCAGGATCCTTGTCTGAGTCCTCTCCAGACTCCCTGACTGGTCCCTGTTCTTCCCCATTGTCCGATTCCGCTGCTGTTTGTGCTGACGAACCACAACACTTGGTGTTATTCTGCACATGAGAACAGAGGGAAATATTTCCATCTGTCACAACACTGTCAAACTGTCCCTTTTGAAATAGTTGATTGGAACGGGGAGAAAAAAAATCAGGAAACAGTTTCAATCACAAAAATATAATTCCAATCAATGAAAACAGGTAGTATGTAGCTTATTTAGCCATGCTACCTATGTCTTAGGATCCTGGATTTAGAAACATATACAAAGTTTATTACAAAGGAATGGGATGAAAAAGAGCATTCTGACATCCTGATTGATATGGTTAGGAAGTCGGGTAAAGGAATCTGAGACCAAGAATTGATTTCTCCCCTCTGTTCTGATTCCAGGGGCTTGGCCAACAAATAGTATGCTTACAGATGAATTAATAATGTCTCTACAGTTCAATTATAAAGGAGGTAGCAAATTGTAATTGGACAAGCTGTTGTATACAACCTTGTGCTTTAGATGAGTATCCAGAAGGAAAAGTAAAATTTGGTCAACAGACATAGGTCCATTTATTAGGGAGCAATATTGAGCTACAACACAAGATGGAAGTTTGTCAGTGGGGAGTCAAATGTATAATACTGAATATTCAATATTACTTTTTCACATTTACATTAAAAAAGGAATGTTTCCATAAAGATATATGCCCTGTATCTTACATTTTTCTCCACTCCTATCTGATAATAACATGAGAGAACAGCAGAAAATATTTATACCCATATTTGTAAAAAAAAAAAAATTCTCTGATGGGTTTTACGTTCAAAGGCTTAAAAAGAACTTGGTATTTTAATTGCTGGCTTTATTGATTCCTTATGCACAATGCTATAGCAATTGATGTTATTCATGATGCAGAGGTTAATTAGATACTAAGTAGGTGGTTCATTAAATACAATCTTGTTTGTACTGGGAAATGCAAGGTATAAACCCTAGGCTTCAAAATCTGTGACCATAATGTACTTGATGTGCAGTGAGAGAATAGAATAGAATAGGACAGAATAGGAAAGAACAGAACAGAAAAGACTAGACTAGACTAGACTAGACTAGACTAGACTAGAATAGAATAGAATAGAATAGAATAGAATAGAATAGAATAGAATAGAATAGAATAGAATAGAATAGCTTTATTTGTCTAAATGTGATTAGACACACAAGGAATTTGTCTTTGGTGCAGAATCTCCATTATAATAATACCAATAAGGGGGACAATAAAAAAGATAAGAAGGATAATAATAATACTACAGATGCACTATCTGGGTAAATATACATATTTACCCAGATAGTATGTCTGTAGTATTATTATTATTACAATAGACATTAAACTGTACTGTGAGAATTAGGTGTTCAGCACAAAGGGGGAAAAAACTGTCCTTGTGTCTAGTTGTTTTGGCATGTAATGCCCTACTGGGGTGTCCCAAGGGTGGTGGAGGAGTTCTAACAGTTTATGTCCAATATTCTCAGCCTTCCTTTTGACTCGCACAATACACAGGTCTTCTATGGAAGGCAGGCTGGTTGCAATTGTTTTTTCTGCAGTTGTAACTATTCCTTGGAATCTATATTGAACTGCATGTATATAATTCAGTTTTGGATCCAAGTAAGTAAGAATGAAATATTTGATTAGGAGAGGAACATTCCTGAAGAAATATGTTCCGTGGATTTCCATTTGGAGATCAGCTAAATTCCACCTTGCCATGAAATATATTTTTTAGGAAAGCACAGGAGGGAATCCAAATGTTTTAAGCCATAATCATATTTCTGTGCTACAGTAACGGGCGCGTGGCAATGCCAATCATTGGACAAGAGTGCCGGGAAAGATGTGAGCTGGAAAGGCATCATCGACAATAATAACAACAGAAATGTACATTGTGGATATATAACCATGGCTTTGTTCACTAACTAGAGGCTTTTTAATTATACATGGACTCCACAAACAAGTGAGTTGAGAGAGTGTTCAATTCACCAAGGCCTCCTTCCCTACGCTTGGGGCTCCTGGTTCGAAGCATTTCTGCTGCTATTGAAACAGCTGTGCTGTTTCTGATTTGGTCATGGATAGTTTTAATGGTGGCATAAAATGAAGGGGGGGGGAGGGAAAGGAGGGATTGTTATCCTGCCAAATTCACACAGTGCAACTAGCCAAGCTCAGCATCTATAGCACATCCGATAAAAAGTCCACTTCAGTTGGCACCTGCCGGTTACTGTTATGAGTTTGGCCAGTAAATAAAAAGCTTTGATGCAATGACAAGGAGAAGGCTTGGTAATGCCATAGAAGGAAGAGTGGGCATTTCTAGGAGGAAGAGAGATACGTAGGGAAATGTATCTCCAAATACTGAAGGTGGCCAATCTAGGAGCGTAGGCTGATCTAGGGTGTGGTCAGAAACTAGATCGGTCCCTCAGGAAGATGATTCTGTCTGAAAGTCTAAGTTTCTGTTGTGGCCTGTTGGCCACTAGCTCCTCTGAATCAGAGGAGGAAGAGGTGTTGGAGTCAGGGTCAGCATCAGGGCAACCTGGGAGCTCTGAGAGGGGAGAAGGAATGGAGTTGGCAGAGAGAGAGAGACAGTGGCAGAGCCTGGGCCATCCATCAGCCTTCAAATGGAGAGTCAACAGCCCTCAGGTTTGGAGGTGGCTGATGAAGAAGAGGTGGAACAGCTGGGTCTAGTGTCTGATGCACGGATGCACAGAAGGCAGAGGAGAGGAGAGCAGTGGAAATCTATGGGCTGATCCTTGGGATGGAAGAGCCACCGCTGCTAGCAATGCTGCACCCTATCTCTGGGGAAGAAAAGGCAGGCGACAGAGATGAATAAATGTGGCAGACAACTATTCATCTGCTGGCTGGCCAGACTTGTTTCCCTGCAAGAGAAACTTTTTGTTTCTTTTGCCTGCATTCCTAATAAAGGCATCTTTTCAGTTCGTGTCAGAAGGTTTGTTGTGTTTGGGGACTGGAGAAGAAAACATACAATGAATGGTTGCAGAAACTGGGCATGGATAGTGTAGTGAAGAGAAGGACCAGGGGAGACATGATAGCAGTCTTCCAAGCTGTTTCCTAAAGCACCTGTAGGACAGACAAGGAATAATGGATGGAAACTGAACAAGCTGGATCAGAGGTATTCAGAAGTATGGAGCAAGCAAGTGAAACGTAAAAGATAAAACAGAGTAACAGAATTGGAAGACCCTGGAGGTCTTCTAATCCAACTCCCAGCTCAAGTAGGAGATGCTGTATTATTCCAGACAAATGGTTGTCTAATCTCTTCTCAAAAGCCTCCAGTGATGGAGCCCCTACAACTTCCGAAGAGAAGCCTTTCCACTTGATTGTTCTCACTGTTAGGAAATATCTCCTTATTTCCAGGTTGGTTTGTTCCTCGATTAGTTTCTATCTATAAAACATCAACAACATTTTTAGCATTTTATTTTCTCACATGAATGCAGCTCCGAACAAATTTGATCTGGATGAAGTCTGGGCGAGCTCATTGGAGAACTAAAACGGTATCATGGACCAGAAATTATTATTTCTAGATGAGATTGAAGATATCTGGAGGCTGTAACACTGCCCTCTCTTTCCAGAGCTTTAATGTTTGAACAGGTTTCTTATTTTGGGTTCCACCATTTGCTTATTAATGCAACAGTCACACCAAACAATGGTTTATGGTCTTTGCTGTTATTCTTAATGCTAAATGTGTTTTTTTTAAAGACCTTTCTGAGAGGCTGCTTAGTAATAGCTGAAGCAGGAAAGGGCACAAGTCACTTCTCTACAGGAGAAAGGAAATCTTCCTGAGCCATGGTGGTGCAGTGGTTAGAGTGCAGTACTGCAGGCTACTTTTTAAAATTAATTAATTAATTAATGTCAATTGCTTACAAGATAATAGGTATAAGTAAAAAACATAATTATGGATACATGAATACATATAAGAAAAATAAAAAAAATAAAAGAAACAATAGGACAGGGACGGTAGGCACGTTGGTGCGCTTATGCACGCCCTCTGCAGGCCTCTTAATGAAAGGCTTGTGCTGTCTGCCGGTTGCCTGCAATTTGGCAATTCAAAACTCACCAAGCTGAACGTTGACTCAGCTTTCCATCTTTCCAAGGTGGGTAAAATGAGGACCCAAATTGTTGGGGGCAATAGGCTGACTCTGTAAACCGCTTCGAGAGGGCCGTAAAGCACTGTAAAGTGGTATATAAGTCTCAGGGCTGTTGCTATTTCTATTGTAACATGAGCAAGGGAATGGACTATTGTAATTTTGGAGGAGGTTTAAATTGACATCTTCTACAGTAAATCACCCGAGACTGTTCTTTGGAAGAATAATGGTAAAACTGAAGTTCCAATACTTTGGTCACCAAATGAGAAGAGAGGATTTATTAGAAAAGGTTGGGAAAGATTGAAGGCAAACAGAGAAGAGGATGGCAGAGGATGAAATGGTTAGATAGTATTATGGATGAACATGAATTTGGATAAAATTCCAGGAGACAGTAGAGATAGGGGAACCTGGCATGCTATGGCCCATGGGGTCACCAAAAGTTGGACGCAACTTAGTGACTGAACAACAACAAAAATGGACATTACAAATTTTGGGATGGGAGAGGTGTTAGAACTCAGCCAATCCTTTGCTGTCTATGGAATTACTTTTCGTACAAACCCTTTGGGACTCTAATTTAAAAATTAGAGACAAGGAGGAGGAGTGGGAGTGGGAAAGAAAGAGAAGAAGGAGGAGGAGGAGGAGGAGGAGGAGGAGGAGGAGGAGGAGGAGGAGGAGAAGAAGAAGAAGAAGAAGAAGAAGAAGAAGAAGAAGAAGAAGAAGAAGAAGAAGAAGAAGAAGAAGAAGAAGAAGAAGAAGAAGAAGAAGAAGAAGAAGAAGAAGAAGAAGATAATAATTAGATATTTCTCCCCTAATGGAAGAGAGAGAGAGAGAGAGAGAAAGCGACCAACCAACCATTGAATTACATTGTTATTTATTTAAAACATTTGTTTTTAAAGAAACTATCCCAGAGGGACTCAGAATAACACAATCCCATATAATAAAGATCATAAATTAATAAAACATAAAACACTAATAGCATTAACCAAACCACAGCAATGAAAATTTTATCCAGGCAGTTGTAAAATCAAAGCACAGTTTAACTGAAACCTGGAATGTAGCATAATTGATTATGAAATCAGATGGGGTTTGCAGGTTTCTTTCTATAGAATGGGCAGAGCTCTCTGCAATATCTCAGTAACTGTATATAAATAAATATATATATATATATATATAGTGTAACTATCTTTTCCCTCTCTTCCTTAAAAATAGGATGACAATGATGCTTTAGAGTTCTTCCCGACAGCTGAGCTACAGTTTTCTCATCAGTCCTGCAACGAGCAGAAAATTACACCAATACAAATTTTGCTGCCTCCGCTGCCAATGTTGGTCCTCCCACAGGAAGCATGTGGTCAGATGGTAGCGTCCTTATTTATGGTGCGCAGAGAAAATTAAGGAAAGCGATGGTTTTGTTTTCCTCCTGCCCTACCAAATGTCAGCAGCTGGCTGGAGAACATCCACCCATCTTTCTCCTTAACTGGGTTGGTTGGTGTTGGGGAGGAGGTGAGTTTTGACAGATGACCAAGGAGATTTGCAGAAAGTGTAAGTTAGAAAATGTTGGAATGGGCCAGTGCAGGCAAGCATGCAGAGTTGGGTAGGAAGAATTCAGAACTCATTCAGAAAATTCAGGCAAGCTGCATTGGTTGGAGAGTAAACAGAATTTTGCAAGGAAGGTTTGCAGTGGCTCTTTTTAATATCCTTCCTTGGCCCCACTTCCTTCCCATAACCCCACCGAGTGAGCAGGGAAGCACTGTCAACAGGCAAGTAGAGGCATCGTTAAGGTCTCCAGTGTGCTCTGTTTCACTAGCACTCCACGAGAGCTGCTTTTAGATGTTTATATTTTATTCAGAAAGCTTAATTGGGAGGATTTTATAGCGCCTGATTAAACTGTGCACAACAATAGGAAAAGTTTAAAAGCGCTGGCAAATTGTTGCTGGCAAAAGTTAGTCTAGCAGCCAACTGTGCAAACAAAACAGAACAAACGCCAGAGCCCGCACATATAGAAGATGAGATAATAGAGGTTTGACAGCCTCACGTTTAGGTTACACGTGACACCTGTCTTAGAATAACAGAATAACACAATTGGAAGGGGCCTTGGAGGTCTTCTAGTCCATCCCTCTGCTCAAGCAGGAAACACTATACCATTTTAGACAATGAAAGCCTCCGGTGGTGGAGCACCCACAACTTCTGAAGGCAAGCTCTTCCACTGAAGGATTGTTCTGACTGTCAGGAAATTTCTCCGTAACTCTCTCTTTGTTTGGTTTCCACCCGTTGTTTCTTGCCTTGCCTTCCGGTGCTTTGGAAAATAGGTTGACTTCCCTTTTCTTTATGGCAGCCCTCAAATATTGGAACACTGCTATGATGTCATCCCTGGTCCTTCTTTTTACTAGACTTAGACAAACCCAATTACTGCAACCATTCTTTACGTTTTAACCTCCGGTTCCCTAATCCTCTTTGTTACTCTTTTCTACACTCTTTCCAGAGTCTCCACATATTTTTTTATAATATGCTGATCAAAACTGGATGCAGTCTTCCAACTGTGGCCTTACTAATGTTTTACAAACAAACAAACAAAAAAGGGGGCAGGGTGGTAAAAATGGTTAAAAAAAAAAATGGAATAGACTGTTAATGCTCAAAATGCAAATGTAAAAGCATATTCTGTGCTTTAGTTGTTTGCTACCTTGATCATCCCAGTGAGGAGAATTTATTCACCCACTATGTTCCTTTCATTTGTCTGCATTTCTCCATTTCTCAGTCTTCAGTTTGAAACCTAATCTTTTTCTGTCAGTGAATCAGTCTTTAAAAAGTATCTGCAGAAATATTTTGTTGCAAATGTTGTATATATACTGCTTCCAGCATAGAGCAAATAATAGATTTCTGGTATTTTATTTTTACTGATACTCATTTATGTCCTGGGTGTGTTTTGTGTGTTTAATTAGAAAACGGTTTTGCAAATTCATACCTATCCCCCATTGTGTGTATAATATTGCAATCCTATTTGGTGTCAATGCCATGAAATGCTTAATTGTTAATTATTGCATCAAAAAAAATTACTATTTATTTGTTAAGCAGTCAGGGTTTGATCAATCCTATTTAATGCTGGCTCAAGCTGCATGGCTTTTGTGGGCATTGGAAGCAATCTGAATCAACTCTAGATTTTGGAAGATATGAAGCCATATAGATATAAAACCAATCTCTATTTGCATGATGGTTATTAGTTGAGTGTATCTATTAAAAATATTTACTTGTTGTAAACCCAGATCAAATGGGTTATGACACTGATTTTCCTAAAGCAAAAATGAATTTAAGCAAGGTGGCATATCAAGAAAGCAAGCAAGCAACTAACTTACTATCTATGGAGAGACTCAGTTATCCAGGTCGTGGTTGCTGCATTTTCAAAAGGCAATTGGACCTTGTTTTTCCTTGAAGATGTTTTGCTTCTCTTCCAAGAAGCTTCTTCGATTCAGTTCTGAAGACTCTTCTTTGATGAGAAGCTAAATGTCTTCAAGAAAAAATAAAGTCCAGCTGCCTTTTGAAAAAGCACCTTTCGGACAACTGACTGACTAACAGGAGAATCAGTTTAGTGCAGCTCTTAAAAATTAGACAGGTAGGTAGGTAGATATTAGATAGATAGATAGATAGATAGATAGATAGATAGATAGATAGATAGATAGATAGATAGATATGGACATGCTGCATTTTAGTATTTAGACATAAGCATTTTAGTTTTTTATTGCCAACTAATATCATCCTGTGAATTAGTTTTAGCATTCACATTCCTTTGTATCTAATTATTCTCTTCATAGCATTACCATGATTCCACGTTAGTGATTTTAGAAAACATCCATACTTTTTTAAAAAAATCTATGCTTTATAACAACTTATACAGTAATAATAGCAGAAACTGCTGGTCAGTGACAATAATAAGGTCCAATCTTATTAATCAATCTTAAAATTGTTTTAAAACATAAATTAAGTTTATCCTAAGTACATTGTCAACCCTCCTACTTCATTTATCCTTCTGCCTATGTTTTATGTATGTAAGAGAAAGAATTATAGAAAAAAAATGAACTACAATAAAACAGCTGTTCCCCTCCATAGGGCATCTGCATTAGTGCACCATAAATGGTGATTTCTATTAGAAAAACCTGATACGGACAAAAGATAAACCCCCATTCCTGATGTGCCACAGGGGAAAAGTTTATATTATTATGCCTGGTGTTTTGTAAATATAGAATAGCCAGCCACCAATTTTCCCTGTGTTCTTTTACAGTATCATAATCAACCTTCCATTCAATTCAGCATGCTTGGACTTGTTTCCTGTGCTACCCTACTTTGTTGAAATATGAATAGGCTTAAACATAATTACTAAGCAAGAAACAAACCAGGATTTATAACTCACCCAAAGTTGAGGAGTCAATTAGAAAGCAACATTCCCACTGTACTAACCTGTGACAAGATATATTTACTGGAAGTAATTGCGTCTTGAGATGATAAAGTGAACTATTTTTGGAGGCAGCTTAAAATAAAACTCTTTAATTAGTAACCATTATCTGGTGAATAAAAGATTCATTGGTACCAAAGCTTTATGTCAAACTAAAGAATGCCTTTGATTCCTACTGGGACTCCAAATGTAAAATTTAAAATGGAAATTAATGCACTTGGTTCATTCATGAGACTCCACAAACTTATTACAGGGTTAGGTGGTTTTCTTATTTTTATTGTGGTGTTCTTATTTTTCAGGTAGGAGATCAATTAAAATTGGGTACATGTTTTAGGATAAATTAGTTTGAGAAAGTTCATCATTGGGAAGTCTGTGCTTCTTTGTCACAACATTTATATGATGTATATTCTCCATGTCAAAACCATAAGAAAGCAAAAGTTAGAATACTTTGGACATGTGATGTGATACCTGGAAAAATATGGCGTATTTCACTTAATCCTCCAGGGGGAAAAAACAAGGTCAGAGCAGAAGAAAGACATCATGGCTTCAAAATCTAAGGAACTGTATCATGCCCTTGGTAGAGTTGGACTCTGAGGGAGAGGAGGAACAACCGACAGGGAGTGGAAGTATGGCTCCGGAGGCTGTGGAGGAGGCTGGGGAAGGGCAGAGGCCGGTTGGGCAGTCAGAGGAAGAACCAGGCCCATCCCCTCTGCATCCTAGGACATGCAGGGAGGAACAGAGAAGGCAACAACTTGACTTACAAGACAGGAAGCAGCCATGATCTTCCTTATTGGTTGCAGCTGAGACTAGTATATAAGAGAGACGATTACAACACAGTGTTGCCAGAAACAAAGTGTGTGTTATTTTAGGCTGAAATTATCTTGGTTGACATCCCTCCGACAGACTGCCTTGTTATCTCCTTGAATTTGGTAATTATTTATCCTGGTCCATTGTGGACATTTCCTCATTGTAGTTTGTTTGGTTTTTTTTTTTAATTCACCTCTATCTGTTCATTAAGTTCAGACTGTATTGTTTTCTTTTGAAGACTATTTTTGAGTACATTTAATCTCCAACTGAGAATTATTGAACAGTGGGGCCAAGTTGGAGGCATTAAAGGACATTTATTTACGGTTTGGATTTTGTTACGCTTATATTACACTCTGGGTCATCACAAATTGTTTTGGACAAAACTCAGCAGCATTTTTTCGTGTGGCTCTTGATAAAAATAGGATTGCCAACATGATCGCCAATGCCTGATGGTGGATATGGCACAAGAGGAAGAAGAAATATTCTCCATATTATTCCAAAGCTTCTTAACTCACCAAAAAGGATTGGAGGCCATATCCCAAAGGTGCTTTCTCAAAAAGGTACCATGACTCAGATGATTAAGAAACACCATAGACATTGGACGGCATAGATTAGTAGACACAAGAAAAAAAAAATAGAATAATTTATTCATCTGTGGATGTATCTAATTTAGAATCTGTACCATACTCAAAAGTTACACTTTCCAGTGGTGAATTATTTCCACAGCATATCATGCATTTACACATAATTTGTATTGATCAGAAATAACGTTGCACATAAAGTTGAACAAAACATGTTATTCTGATTATGGAGATATGTATCTCAGCTTTAATCATAGCTGAAGAAAGAAGCAACATGCTTCCTTATGGATCTATTGAAGAAACCTTTTCCTAACCTCTCCATTAACTACATTACTACATTTTGAGGAATGAGGGTTGGGGAAGACCCTGCGTAGAGGAGCAAATAGGATGATTTAAGGGCCTGAAGACTAAAACACATGAAGAACGGTTGCAAGATTTGAGTATATCTAGAAAAAAAGGACCCAGGAGTGACATGATAGCAATATTCCAATATTTGAGGGGCTGCCGCAAAAAGGAGGGACTCAACCTACTTTCCAAAGTGCCAGAAGACAAGAAACAATGGATGGAAATTAACCAAGGAGAGAAGCAACCTAGCATTTTCTAACAGTGAGAACCATCAACCAGTTGAGTGGCTTGCCTTCAAAAGTTATGAGTACTCCATCACTGGAGGCTTTTAAGAAGAGACTGGACAGCAATTTGTTTGGAGTGGCCTTGAGCAGGGGAGTGGACTAGAAGACCTCCAAGGTCCCTTCCACCTCTGTTATTGAGTATTCTGTTTCTTATATCACTCAGTTAGCTTTATGTCTCACATGGGAGTAGAATTCACAATCTTCTCGCTTCTAGCCTCATCCCTTAACTACAACACCAAACTGCCTCTAATAGTATTACTACATTATCTAGAAGATAAAATAAACTCTGCTAGGAGAGATTATCATCATCAGAAAAAGGAAGGCAAATATATTTCACAAGATAATACTTTTTTTTTAAAGCTAGTTATCTCGATAGAGATGCCTCTTTCTTGGATGGTCCAAGTAATGAACTACTATTTTGAACAATTTAAATAGGAGGCTTCTAAATGCCATGTTAGGTTATTTATCCCCAGAGCCAAGTGCTGTTCACTCTGTTTGGCAGCTGCTTCCCAGGATATTGCAGCTCATTAAAGTGGTCTACTACAGCTCTTTTGGCATGGGAAATTCTTTTGTTTTTCTATTTCATCTTGGCTTGTTCCCCCCCACACCTCTCTCTCTCCCTCCCTCCCTCCCTCCCTCCGCACCCCTCTCTGTCAAATATCAGTTCTTTGAATCTTCATTTTCATTCCCTCCCTGCCTTTAATTCTCCTATTTTTCACTTTTCAAAATAAGAGGTTGGGGTTCTTAGCCAGTGGTGGGATTCAAATCATTTAACAACCAGTTCTCTGCCCTAATGATTTCTTCCAACAACCAAACTGATCAGAAAGTTAACAACCAGTTCTCCCAAAGTGGTGCGAACTGGCTGGATCCCACCACTGTTCTTAGCCAACAATAAAGCATCACCTGGATAAAAATAGTGCATGTACATTCATGTCCACACTCAACATACCTTTACTATGGTATACCACAAGCACTCCATATCCAGAACATTTAACCGCAAACACAATAAGTAACCAAGGTCACATATAAGTAACCAAGATCACATATCCTTGTCTGATCCCTGCATAGGAATTAAACATTCTATTTATTCTCACCCATGCTCACCACATTTTATAGTCATGGAAAATATTCCATAATTCAGGCCTACTTGCCTTACCATATGCCATCTCTAAATCAACAAGAACATAATAAACTGTGTCTCAATGATCCAGTCTGCACCTGGTCTAAAAAGCCACATTGTTCTTCCCAAATTTTTCTCAATGTCACTTTCAATGCCATTTCATTCAGAATTCTACAAAACACCTTCCCAGACACATTTAAAGCAAATCTTTTTGATATCCTCTCCACCATAGAAAACAATATTGATTTTCCCCTCCAGTTATTCCAGTTACACCAGTTTAATATTTCTCCACTTACAACTTCAGCCTCACCTTTTCCCGATACTCTCTTGGTATTTCTGTCCCTTGATTTCTGAGACATTAGCATTTAAAACATTTTATTGTCCTTTTTGACACATCACTATTATTTCCATACTACTCTCAGAAATTGCCACATTTTACTTTTATCCTGTTTGTATTTTTAATTCCAGGCACTAGGATGAAACTGCATCTTTCAGGATGACATGACTTTGTAGAACTCCGTATCCAGACACCTGAAATTTAAATAATAAACAGAATGCAGAATAACAGAGCTAGAATGGACATTGAAGGTCTTCTAGTCCAACCCCCAGACCCCTATACCATTCTGGACAAATAGATGTCAATCTCTTCTTAAAAACCTGCAGTGATGGAACACCTACAACTTCTGAAGGCAAGCTGTTCCACAGATTAATTGTTCTCCCTGTTAGGACATTTCTCCTTAGTTCTAGGTTGGAGCTCTCCTTGATTAGTTTCCATCCATCGTTTCTTCTCCTGCCTTCAGGAGCTTTGAAGAATAGATTGTCCTTATGATATCCCCTCAAATAATTGGACAACCTGGCAATCTATTTGCTGGCCTTAAATGGAAAGACTGGTGTCAGTGTGCCACTCAACAGCTACTGATGGGATTATATCAATCCTCAGTCTAGACCTTAAGGTTCCTAGCTTTATAAACTAGCTTCTTTTTGTAAAGTGTCTCAGCTTTATGGCCCACATTCCTATCTGTGGTGAGGCAGTTGAAGAATGTATTAGGGAAGGTCCTTAAAGACTCTTTAAGGAGAAGTTATACAATTGGCAAATGTGACATTGCCTGGAAGGTAGCAACATCTCCATTCAGCATTCTTTAAGAATATAATCTTAATAATGGGGCTTTTCCAAATTTATACTGGAGGTAGTAATTTTGTGAATGGGCATTAATTTGCTTACTCATTGTTTTACTGATTACCAGGCAAAGTTGATCAGATTTATTGCAGAAGATCACCACAAAGGAAGACCCGATGATTAATTCTTTTCACAATGGAATTCAAGGATAACTCCGGGTGGAACTTTATATGGTATGCTATGTTAATTCCACTTTAATTATCTATAGACTGCAAGATCCATTTATAGAAGTCAATACGCCTATGAGATTGCATTGTTTTTTATATGAATTTTTGGAAGGTACTTCTTAGTTGTGTCAATTTCTTGCTTTCTAATGTGGAGTAGAAAATCATGAAATCAAATGAGTCCATGGACTTACAATACTACAGGAAAGGAGACATGCCAGAATCTGTCTTCCTAAAACACCTATTTTCATCTTAAGAATCGAGCAATATTGATCTCTTATATATGTAGATCTGAAATATTTACCTCTTCCTTGAAGCAAGTCATCCAAGCTTGGCTGTTTTCTTGCAGACATTTCGTTACCCAAACTAGGTAACATCATCAGTGTTAGCACTGATGATGTTACCTAGTTGGGTAATGAAACATCTGTGAGAAAACAACCAAACTCAGAGAGCACCAAAGACCCCCTTCATTTCACTCCTGAGCTAGAAATATTCTCCTTTATGGGCAAGGTCATGCAATATTTATTGCTGCTAATTTTTAGGTAGAGGATGTGTCAAAACTCAGAGCAGCAGGTATATAAAAGGTTGATACTGATAGATCTGAACCTACTGTATAGCTCAGATTCTGTGTCATTTGTTAACAGTATTAAACAAAGGCATGAAGTTTTTTTTCCCCCCTAGAGCATTTAAATGGACTAAGTGTTATACATAATTCAGGATATAAATGCAAGCTTTGTCCCTAGGCTTATAACTCACACATATGCAAACACACAATGTAAACCGAAGACGAAAGTAGTAGATGAGGAGATGTTTTGGGTGCTGCTTGAGATCAAAGCGTTTCTTCTTCTTTCTTAGCTGAATGGAAAAGTTGTGCTACATTTTTATCAACTGGCTCTTGATCCAATGGTCAGCTATGGAGTCAATTTGTCCTTTCCATTACAAGGATGTTCTTCTCATTTGGCCCCAGCATTAACACCTAAGCATCCTTCATTGTATATTGTATTCTGGAACCAGTTATTATATCGTTTTGTGACAGATGGAGGCACGGAAATAACATATTCTATTAAAAATACATGAAAAAATATGGGTGAAAAATCCTGCCTTGTACATTCATTTAAGATAGTGAAATTAGGATTTGATCCAGTTGAGTGTCATCCATAGAACAGAATCCAAACCTTTAATTTACTGAAATAGTTAGCCAATTTAATTTTAAAACAAAAGTCAATTAGTTGAAGGAAAAATACTTCCTTAATTTTTTTTAAAAAAAATATGAGCTACAGTTCATCCTGCTAAAACTGTGATCCATGACAATCCAAAATATTGCTATACAGGTAATCCTCAAATTACAACAGTGCATTTAGTGACTGTTCAAAGTTACAGTGGCACTGAAAAAAGTGACTTATGACTGTTTTTCACGCTTATGACCATTGCAGAATCCTTATGATCACGTTGTCAGCTTTGGAAGCCATATTGAGACCTGATGCTCCCATGCTGCCAGAATTGAGCCTGGGAAAGAGGGATGGGGGGAATGTATTGGAGTATGTCTAGCTAGATATAATAACATTCTTTTTCTGATTCAAGGTCAGGTTGTTTTGTGCATAAGTGAGAAAAAGTCTTAACTTGGGACGGATGGAGATTGGTGCATGTGATGTGATGATGGGTGCAGGGGATGGATTTGTAGTTTTTACTTATTGCAAGGAAGCCCAGAACTTTCAGATTCGGGACTCCAGTTGTGCCAGTTACTATCCAAATAAAAGGAACCATTGAGAAATGCCTGTCTCAGAGTTATTGGTGGAATGGAGTTTTGCTGGAACTCTGACACACGTGATCAAAATTCAAACACTTGGCAACCGACTCATATTTATGACCATTGCTGTGTCCTGGGGTCATGTGATCCCCTTTTGTGACCTTCTGACAATGGGGAAACCAGATGGATGCCCTAAATATTTGCGCAATACTTCCGGATACTTTGAATGGACACATTTAAATAAAAATAGCCATAAAAAATTTGTTTTGCCAGCTTTGATCCAAAACTAGTGGAATTTTTAAGACAGAAAAATGAGTATTTCTGAATACTGTGATACCGTCTTCATCTCTGAAAGAAAAATCAAAGAAATATGAATATGAGATTGTCATATGGATCATCACCATAAAATGTCAATTGGACCACACATAACATTATGTGAAAGAAATAGAGTATGTTATATTAAAAAAAAGGCTTGCCTGGAAGCACTCAAAGTACTTAACCAAAACTCTCTTGTTGAGCAATTCAGTTGTCAGAAATCCATAAGCTTGTTGAAGAAATTAAATAAATTTACTTTGTTCTGTCTTTTGTATAATTATAGTTGGTTACCATTTTTTAAGGGCCACCATACAATTTGTCTTGCTCATTCATGTTAGTGCTTTCGTAATTAAGGAGAAATTATTTCCTAGGGAATATCAATGCAGGGTTGAATGCAATGTGCTGAACGCCATGCAAAATGCAAATGCCTGTCACCATGCAAAAATGAAGAGCAATATTCTAAATATAAGCCAAAGGAAGTTGGAACATTTTAATCGGATTGCCTGAATCCACCCTACTTCTGAAGTACTGTAAAATAAAAGTTAAGGGCATCAGTCTGAGAAATTAAACCTTAGAAATCCAACCTGTTTTCTGACTGCTTACATTAAGAGACTGCCTTCAAGGCAATTTGTAACAAGAACATCAGTGTTTGAGTTGGCCTAGATAAGGCAGAAGCATTGTGATCCTTAGAGTCGCGTGACCTATGGATGAGACATAAGCAGTAAGTAAGAAATGTGACTCAAAACATTCAGAATTCTTCAAATTGGTTTGTTAGAAGAGTTTATAAACCTTGACTATATATCCCAGCCTTCTCATAAACAGACTACCATTCATCTAAAATATAAAATACAGATGTGGCTTCTGTTTCATAGTTTTCTGTAGAAAATCAATATTAACACAGGACATTGGCTTTAGATTGGAATGACATGAATTTGCATTCTTATTAATCTGTTAATCTTGATGAATAATCGTTCTCAGTTTAATGTATATTCAGTGATAGGAACCCAACAGAAAAAGATTAGGATACCAGTATTTCTAATCGTATTCTGACAAAAAAAACAACCTATAAAAACTGTATGTTGTCCTTCATTTGGTGTATTTCCTATAATTCACTATTATTTAAAAGGCAACATGTAGGCTTAAGACTCACGTATCCTTTTTAGTTAGATCTATTGATCAAGAGATTAAACATAATTGGACTTATTTTAAGCATGTTATGTTTCTGGTCCTGCTCTATACTTTTCCTACAAACGTGTTGCAAAGAGCATTTTGCCCTCGAAATGATAACAACACTCCAGATTTAACAACTGTTGTTAAGAAAGGCAAAAGAATGACTGTGCCAAACAAAACAAAAATAATATCAATAGTAATAACTACTTTGAGTACAATTTAAAAACATCAGGAGCACCACTTAAATACCATTTGCATTGACAAATCACCATTAGTCAACATCTGCCTATCTCAGGTTCAGGAAGAAGAAGAAGAAGAAGAAGAAGAAGAAGAAGAAGAAGAAGAAGAAGAAGAAGAAGAAGAAGAAGAAGAAGAAGAAGAAGAAGAAGAAGAAGAAGAAGAAGAAGAAGAAGAAGTCGTCAATCATTTTAGTGGACTTCATGCTGGCCAAATCTTTGATTATCAAATGAATTTAAAATAATTTCCATTGATGTTATAAAGTTGCAAAGAAAATTCCCCAAGTAATTGGTGTTGACCAATGTAAATAATGCCCGTCCTTTTTATTTACATCTGGTTCTTCCCCTGAACTGCCTACTGGGTTGCATGGAAGTCAGAGCCTAGCAAAAAAACTGAATCCCCATCTATCAGTATTAATCTCACACTTTACTGAGGCGCCATCCATTTATCTTTCCGACACAAATTAGAAATTCAAGAGTTTTAACAAATGAGCCTGCAAATGTAAACTTATTAGGCCATATATTTTTACTACACACTGTGCAGTGCCCTCCACAAAGCTGTCCCTTCAGAGAGTGTTTTACTATTTTGTGTTATTGATGGCAGCTAACTAATCACATTTTTAATGTTGTCTTTGGGGAGGGTTGTTTGAGTGCATGGGCAAACTAAACTACCCAGAATAAATCTACCTTATTAAATGGTTGAAATTATGTGTCTTTTACGATGAAGAAACTCCCGAGCATTGTTACATTTGCTAACCTGCTTTTTCTCCCCTCAGAAATCAGAGACTTGGATTAATTAAAATAATACATCAAAACTGGGGATTGTACAGAACATGTCTGGGTATGTGAGAATAGACAAGAAAAATTGGTTAATTGGTCTCTTTATCCCTCTTCACATGCCACCTCTATTGTAACCGGAGAAAGCCTTAAAGCTCGCCAAACTAACATTCTGGCCAAAGGAATAAGGCGTTCCAGCAACCCTCCATTCCAATCAGTAACTCTGAGACAAACATATATCAAAAATACCTTTATTAGGATAGTAACTGACACATCTGTGGAATCCCAAATCTGAAAGTTTCCGGGCTTCCTCCAATTTCCCAAACTACAAATCCATCCCACCTTGGCCGTCATCACATCACAGGGCCCAGTCACGATCCGTCCAAAAGTAAGATCCTAATTTCATCCTGTGCCATACTCAATGACCTTGAACTAACAAAAGAATTTAATTTTGTCTATTTAGAGCTTTAATTGAATCCACCCTTCCCACTTTCTCAAGCTTGTGGCAGCGTGGAAGCATCGTATCTCATTATGGCTTCCAAAGCTGACACCTAGGAGGCTACAACTTCTTACCTTCAAGACCAGGATGTCAAATGGTAAGACCAACTTGGCATCTTTTGCAGAACAGGAGACAGGATATTAATTCTTTTTGACTTTTCACATTATGGTAGTATAAAGCGTTCAGAGGAGAGGAAAGTTGACTGTCTTGTTGAGGTTACCCGAGTCTACAAATCTATGTCATGCAAGGGTTTGATTCCTCGGGGGGGACCATGTTGGTTCTGTAAAGATGGATCAGAAGGTTGTACCTTGAGGTTCTTCAGCTCCTCCTTTCGGACCTTGTACTGTCTCGAACCTGAAAGTAGTGCTGGAGCTTGTTTGCCCTTTGGCATTGCTGGATTCAAATCCAGACTGCTATTTCAGACAGAGCCCATCAATAGGCCTTTGGATGGCTTGGGAAGAGAATTCTTTCTACATTTGAAAAATGCAATAAAGTTCTTGAGGAACTGCTCTGCTAATTGCAAAAAGCTCGCACTAAAAAGTTGATGTGGGGGGGGGGGGAAGGGAGAGGGAGGGGGAGAGAGAGAGGAATTTAGCATATTATTTCAGCCTTTCTCAATCTGATGCCTTCGTATTTTTGTCTTGAATTAATATCTTTTGTCTTGAATTAATATCTAGGTTAATGAAGGCTTCCACTCACCACCATAGCTCCCAGAATAGCCTCATCCTCTTCTCTTCCTGAAAGTAAGGCCCTCAGAAGAAAGTTTAGCTTTTTATCCCCAGCTTTCCTGCCATAATATGCCTGAGAGAATTTGGAATTTATTTAAATAGCAATCAGACTTTACTGTGAAGATGGATGTTCTGTTTTTGAACAAATTACTCTCAAAATGGCTAGCCGATGGATAGATAATACTAAGTTTCCCACACAATTTGGGTTTACACATTGCGCTCATATGGCTTGTTTTGCCTTGGCATGGCAAAGCATTATAATCCACGCATTATAATTTCAAACAATCACTTATAGCTTATGATCACGAAGCCAGCCAATTGTGGTATATTCAGCAAACCTCAACTTATTGAAGTGTAGGAGCCATGTTCATGGCTGTCACACATACAAATCCCGAAGTCCTCTGCTGGATGGATGGGACTAGGTGAGCTACTTTCTGTTTCTACAATTACAGGGCAGCTGGAAAAGTATTTTCTGGAAAGAAATATTTTGTTGGTTTGGACGGGGTCATGATGACCTCCCTTTTACTTCAGTGCTTTTAAAGACAGATGTAAGTAGCTGGATCCTCTTGGTCAGCATAGGGTGTGCTTTACTTCTGTTCTCCAGGGAAGCCATAAAAATACTTAAAAACAGAATAAAAACAACCTCTTATCCATGTTGAGACTAATTCAATTTGCAGTATTGCAGGCTAACTCTGCCCACAATCTGGAGCTTGATTCTCACAGTCTCAAGGTTGACTCAGCCTTCCATCCTTCCAACATCGGTAAAATAAGGACTCGGGTTGTTAGGGGGCAATATGCTGACTCTGTAAAACCACCCTGAGAGTGCTGTTTTCCACTCTGGAATGATATATAAGTCTAATCAGTTATTGCTATTGCTATTTTATTGTTGAGTGTCTCCGTGATCCAACCACATCCTTATAAAGTCCACTGTAGAAAGCTTGAATTCTTCCAAATCATCCTGAGATCCTGCTGGTCAGAATTTATCTCAAACTATGCACATATTAACTACAAGAAATGGATGCCCTTGCCTCAATTAAGAAAAGCACAAATGCATTTTTAAAATCTTTTTTCAGTCATTTTTGAATCGCATATTGTGAAAGCTGGAAAGCTTTGGGTTCTATGGCCTATTATCTAGCTCTCCCAATTGACAAAAATGGGAGTGATTTAAATAAAATCGATCTTACTATTCCTTACTCTTAGTGTAGCATTTAATCGACAGCTGTGATTAACAAGGGAATCATGAAATTAGTTCAAGATTTTTAAAGATACTATTAAAAAATGGGAATTTAGCAAACCGAGCAAAACTTGAAACAAAGAAACCTTACCAAGGCAAACTTTTATAAAATGACACTTGTTATGAATACAATCTTTTACATACTTTTTATATCAAACAGGATGCTTAATAAAATTCTCTTTTCAAATAAATTCAGTGTAAGCCCAGATCATTGTACAAGTTTTTATATAAATCTTTGTGACAGCAGCATCCATGAATGTGTGTACTAGATTAAAAATGTAAAGGTTTTGTGATTTATCCAATAGCTGGATTAGTACTTTGTAATTTTGCTATCAGAGTTATGCCATATTTTTCAAATTCATATTAAGCCATGCGAGCTAATGAGTTAACATTATTACGTTCACAAAATGACACAGAAGATGCAACATCCCTTCCATCTTATTTTTTTTTTTGCAATTATTATTTTGGTGGTGTGATTTACCTCTGATCGTTCAGCTTGGAGGCTAAAGACGCAGCACGGCCATCTTCAGGGGTGGGATGCTACTGGTTCTGCTCAGTTCTGCAGAACCGGTAGCTCTGAAGAACAGCAGACACCGAACCGGTTCTGTGTTTGCTGCTATTTGGCCCACCTGCCCACCCCGGGCTCTTACCTGTCCTTTATTTCCTGCTTTTTCAACCTCAGCTGCTTTGCACAGCATGGCTGAGGTTGAAAAAGCATGAAAAAAGAGGCTTTCCAAACGCTGTGCATCCACGCAGTTTTTCAACTGTCCAGGCAGCACAGCTGTTTTTTTTACACGCGCATGCAGCAAAGCATAGTCACCAAAACGGTAGTAACACCGGTTGAATCCCACCCCTGGCTGTCCTCAATTCAAAGGGACACTCATTTGGCAGGCCGAGACAAAGAGGCAGTCCCGGAACCAGTGAAATCTGGGGCTAGACAGGAGACAGACTTCAGTTTTGGTGATTTTTGTTTGTAGATAAGTTTCTTCCTGGTTTTTGAGTAGATTCTTTACTATGTATTTCCCAAAAGGTTTTCTAGCAATCAGCTGATTGTTCCTATGACAGCAGATTCCCTGATATCAGAAGAGTTGTAGGATGAGGAAAGAAAACCATCCTCTCAGCGGAGGCTAAAGAGTTATTAAGAAAATTATTAGGACCCAGTAAGACTTCCTGAAGTGGAAGATCTGATGTATGTTGGAGGGCTAAGATCTCAGAGCTTCTAATGGGAATGGGATTGTCTGTAGAAGCCCTTCTTTTTCCCCCCAGAAAAATCTGAAGTGCTAATTCCTGCTAGCACATCAATAAATTTCTGTGGTACAGATAGTCCTCAACATATGACCACAGTTGATCCCTAAATTTCCATGGCTAAGCAAGACAGTTGTTAAGGGAATTTTGCCCCGTTTTAAGACCTTTCTTGCTACAGTTAAGTGAGTCACTGTGGTTAACTTAATAACACGATGGCAAAGTGAATCTGGCTTCCCCATTGACTTTGCTTGTCAGAAGGTTCACATGACCCTGGGTCAGTGCAACCATCATAAATATGAGCCAGATGCCAAGGTCCAAATGTTGATCTTGTGACCATAGGGATGCTGTGATGGTTCTGTGGAAAACGGTCGTAAGACACTTTTTTCAGTGCCTTTGTAATTTCAAATGGTCACTATATGAATGGTTTTAAGGTAGGGGACTATGGTACCTGTAATTTAAGTTATTTGAATATGGATGCCTTTGAAATTACTAGGACAAGGTTCAAATGAGTTGTTAATTCCAATTTAAGTTGGGTTCAGCTAACTAGATGTAGATTTAACCCTTGGAATCCAGTCTAGGGTTGGCCAAAGATTTACATTGTAATTAATACTGAGAAGGTAGATTATGGATTTATCTGAGGTTTAGTATAATCAAAACTACTTTCAGTTTTTGTTTTTCCACCAATTGCTTCCCCCAAGTTACAATACACCAGAGGTGGTATTCAGGAGGTTCTGACCAGTTCTAGAGAACCGGTAGCAGAAATTTTGAGTAGTTCAGAGAACTGGCAAATACCACCTCTGATTGGAGATTTTACAGTAACCTTCCCCTGCCACGCCCACCAAGCCACGCCCAAAGAACCGGTAGTAAAAAAAAATTGAATCCCACCACTGCAATAAACCCATCATAACAGCACATTAAGCACACAGGGTTATAGCAGGAGAGAAATAGTAAAGCTTTATTCTAGAAGTAGAACACCAGCACAACAACATTCTGATTGCATTCTGGTCAGTGACTGCAATACAAATTTCCATACAAATTTTGTTAAAATGAATCACTGCAGTTGTTAAATTAGTAACATGGTGGCGATTCATCAGATTGACCAATGCGGAAGCTGGCTTCCCTATCCTCAGGAGGTCGCAAAAAGTGATCATCACATGATCTCAAGACACTGCAACCTTCATAAGTACCTGCCAGTGACCAAGCATCCAAATTTTGAGCATCCAAATTTTGATCACATAACCAGGGGGATGCTGCAACGACCGTAAGTGTGAAATACGATAAGTCACTTTTTTCAGTGCCATTGTAATTTTGAATGGTCATTAGACAAACTGTTGGAAGTCAAGAACGACCTGTATTTCATAACAATACTGTCATGTTACCCTTTTCATCTAGCCAGTTGGACCAGGTTTCAGGTCAGGTTAACTGGGAGCTACTTGCAAGCAAGCAAGCAAGCAAACTTTCAATGTAACTTGGTGTGGAACTTCCAAGTTCTTAACCAGTGAAGAGAGTTCCAACCATGAGTAGATTTCTAACAAAGAATCAGACATAGTCTCCGTAGCAATCAAGCTGCGTGTGTGTGGAGGCTTTTCATTTTCATACTCGGTCAGAGAGAGTAAGCATTGGGGAGGGAGAATATTTGCGCAAGTGGACAGGGGCAAATGAGAAAAATCCCAGCACATCGCACAGGGGTACTAGTGGAAGCGAGAGAAAGCATTGCTGTTAATCAAATGTCAATAGTTGTCTAATAGGAGGGCAAGAGGAAACTGCAGGCTTGAGACCTAAGGGAACGGAACAAAACAGTTTCCCACTAATATTTGTTCAAAAATTAAATAGATTGCTAGACTTGGTACATATCTTATGTCAGTTCTGTGCAAACACTCTGTCGGACAATTTCATACTCTGGACAAGAAAAAAATAGAGTCCATCTTACACCTGATTAGCTTTTAGAAACTCAGTTCATTATGGAAACTAAAATTCTGCTACCTGAGCTGGAAAAATGGATGCATGCACAACTCAAATGATGGCATCGCTCGTCTCTGAACAACAGTTAAAAATCCAGCCTTTACAGGTATAATATTTTAATTAAGTTCTTTCATTTAAGCATGGGTTTTTGAACTTATAAGGAAAAGATAAGGTTTTTTTCCCCTAACATTGCATATTCTCTATAGCACTGTATTTAAAAGTATGGTCTGGCAACTCCTGGAGATCCTCCAGACCCTTTCAAAGTAATTTTAAAAATTCTTAATTTTAACTTATAACACACACACACACAAGGGACAGGATGAAACCTGCTTCATATATATCTAGTATACACTGAATTACTTACCACGTATTCTTAGAATTAGCAATTACAGATAAAATATTATTTGTACATGTTTCATATATACATGTCCAGTGGATTCAGTTCACATAATGAACTCAATTAAAATGTGAGGTAATCAAGGCAAGAGCTTCAACTTGCATCCATCTGAACATACTTGTAAGTCTTCTTGGGCTTGTGACTGCTGTTTTATTATGTTTCCCGAGGAAGGTGTAAAGAAGACTCTGACTATAGAACATAGCAATATGAAAACAGCATTGCTTAAAATTTGTTCAAAGAAGCAGATTGGCAATGATCTCTTTTAGCTGACTATGAATGAAAGTACCGGTAATATATCAATAGTACCATGTGGAAATATGCAGACTCATAACAATTTTATGCTGTATTTTTCATAGAAAAAAAAAACATTTTGGAGATGAGAGACTTAAAGCTTTAAAGAGATCTGTCACACTTCTATAGAAAATAATCTATAAAGTCAAGCCGATTGGAATTCAGAATTCAGAGAGGGAAAACAATCCATTTATTTCAAAATAACATAAAATAGAGGAGTGAGGGGTGGAAGAAGAGAAGCAACTGGATTTCAGCACACAACTACAAAAGAAAAAAAAAATCAATTTAAGAGGATGTGTCTGCAGTTGTCTTACCAGGTTTTTAATTATGTGTTTGTTTGCCATGGTGGCCTAATTTAGTCAAGTAGATGAGGCAACATTAAAAGCTAGTAGGAGAGGTAAGTAATCCCTTGGGCGACCAGCTTGTGCATATAGTTTAGAAGGTACATGCATAGTAGCAGAAAGCTACAGCAAATTTGAGGTGGGGGCCCACATGATGAACAGCAAAAAGCTAGCAAATCAAATTTTTCACAATTAGTTGAACAACAACTGTGACAGGTTTGGCGCTTAGCATTTTCATTTGTGCACTCAAATTTGGTTATCTGTCCTCTTTTATGCAAATGTGATGTGACAGGAGAAGCTGAGAGCACTCAAGCAGGCCGATCACTCACAACAGGAGCTGGAGTCATACAGCTGAGAAGCTTGGATTAAATGGACTGAGCTGATGGAGAAGTGACAAGAAACAAGTCCCGGAAACCTCATGAACTCATTTAAAACTTCTTCAAAAAAAAAGAAAGAAAGAAAGACACATAACTTACAATTATAATCTTTCACATTCGTACATCAAAAACACAAAGATAAGAAAAGGAACGAAAATCAATTCAAGTCTGTTCTTCATTAAACCCAATACATTGTTTTAAAAATTATAATTGGGTTATGCTTTGCTTTAAGAGTGGCTTTTGTGTATCAATGTCCAAAGAAACAGATGAAAGAAAAAGACTGTGAACAAAGAAAAACATGGCAACATAAGATTTACTAAACTATAATTTGTAAAGCAATTCACCTTTCCTCTATGTATACACAAATAGAATTTGCCAAATAAATCTCAACAGCACTCAAGAGAACACACATGCTACAAGATCCAATTAAGCTGGGAATTATGTTCCAGTCTAAAACCTCTCTATTCAGAAATTAAGCCTAGAAATTTAGCTAAGAACTGCTGTGTTATATATTTGTAAAATTTTACTTAGGAAAAGCTGGTGTAATTTTGTTTGAAAATTATAGGCTTATTACTTGCATTCTTTTATTTAATAAAAAAAATTTCTCTTGTCTATTTGTAAGCATCAATTTACATAGCCTACTGTGTGGCTACCAACTCAAATATGTTCTAAAGAGAGGGACTGAGTTTCAGATGGTGCAATTTTACTGGGACAGAAACATCTTCAAATTAAGTGACAGACTGCTGCCTATTTCTCCAGCTTTGGGAGTTCTAGCTGCCTCCTGCTCTCAGATTCATTCTCAAGATATTATCTTGAATTCCAACAACCGTTTTTGTCTTCCATCTCTTTTCAAACATTTTGGTTTGTTCGTCATCACTTGAGCATTGTCTGGAGAACAAGGCAGAACAAGACAGTTCAAAATCTTGCACACTGTCATCTGACCCTGAATTTGCCTTAAAGAGTAATTACAACATCCAAATTAGGACAACATAATCAAGTTTGGATTTAATTTAATAAGTAATGGGGTTTTAATAATCTACTGGAAAACAATGTTTGCTATTATAATTTATATAACACCAATAATCTTTCTCTAATTGTGGGTGTGTTTGCATGTCACAAACATTACCAGAAAAGTAGGTTTAATAAAATAATATAACATTAATTTAAGGATTTCTGTACTTAAATTGTTGAGCCATTTCTAGGACCATAAAAATGATACAAATTCCATTTGCTTGCCTCTAATGATACTGACAGGTATTCATGCCCCTTAGACCTAGAAGGCATCAATGAGTATTAACAAGATACCTGACACCAGGGGTGGGTTTCTTCTGGTTCTGTCCACCTCTGTAGAACCGGTAGCTCTGAAGAGCAGCAGACCTAGAACCGGTTCTATGTCTGTTGATGTTTTTGCCCACCAGCCTACCTGGGCTCTTACCTGATCTTTATTTCCTGATTTTTCAACGTCAGCTGCCGAACGAGGCACAGCTGCAGTTAGAAAAGCACGAAAAGAGGGCCGTTTCAAAGGCTGCTTCTCTGCAGGCAGCTGCTGATGCAGGGAAGCTCGTAAAATCCCGAACCGGTAGTTAACCCTGTTGTATCCCACCCCTGCCTGACACCTTCCAAAGATGCCTTTGTTGGATCGTAAAGATTCAATATTTTGACCATGAAGAAGTGCCCCAAAAGAGTTTCTCCTGCAAATCACATAACATAGTAGCACTCAAGAGACTCTGATTTGCAGGTCATAAACTCCATATGAAGAATAATTGAAGCCCCAAGATGGCAATGAGATGGATCCCCTTGATGCCAAATGACACCCTTAAAATACAGGGCGAAGAATATTCATAGACTTAGAGACTTTAAACATCACATGGGAAGATGATGATCTACTCACCTAAATCTGACATTACTGGAGATCCCTTGCTGCCCAATATGCTACATAGCATGGGAGGATCCAATGCTTATTGGAAAAATGTTAGGACAGACTTGGGCAGTATACAGAGAAAACAAAGCAGATTTTATTATACTTGAGAACTCAACAATATGACAATTGAAAGACACCGTGGTCTTACTCTCTACTGTGAACCTTTTCTTAACTTAGATTGCTTTTGTTACTGAGCGTCTAAATAATCTATCTTTCCCATAACTGGAAAAGTAACTCTAGCTAAGGGAAACAATGAAAATTTTCAGATCAGAGTATCCAGTGATTTTGATAGGCAAGTAAGGAACTGAAGCACTGTTTTCATATCTAAGCCGAAAACAAGGACAGAGGAATTTTAGGAGTTGGAAAACAGACAAGGATAACAGAGTCTGAAGGGACCTTGGAGGCGTTCTACTGTAACCTCCTACCCAAGCAGGGGATCCTACACCCATGATGGCGAACCTATGGCATACGTGTCAGAGGTAGCACGTAGAGCCTGTTCTATGGGTACGCGCGCAAGCCAGCTGGTCTTCGTGGGTGCTGGAGCACCAGAAAAATGGCCGAAAAAATATGTAATTTTCCGGGCCATTTTCAGACTGTTCTTTGGACCATTTTCAGGCTATTTTTAGGGCTGTTTTCTGGCTGTTTTGGGGAAATTTGGGGGCCATTTTGGGATCTTTTTCAGGTCTTTTCCCCCCAAAACGGCCTGAAAACAGCCCAAAAAAACAACCAAAAAACAGGCATCTGCATGCCAGTCAGCTGGTTTTTGGGTTTCTGGTGTTCCAGCACGCCCCCATGCACACACATTCTGGTTTGGGCACTCAGTGCCAAAAAGGTTCATCATCACTGCCCTATACCATTCCAGACAAGTGGCTGTCCAGTTTTTTCTTAAAAGCCTCCAGGGATGGAGACCCCACAACTTCTGAAGGCAACTTCTGTTCCACCGGTTAATTATTTTTACTGTCAGGAAATTTCTCCTTCTCTCTGGGTTGCTTCTCTCCTTGGTTAATTTTCAACCATTGCTTGGCCACTCCAGCCTCCAGATTATTCTTTGTTGCTCTTTTCTGCAATCTTTCCAGTGTCTCCACACCTTTCTTTTAATAATATGGCGATCAAACCTGGATGCAGTAGTCTCAGTGTGGATTT
This sequence comes from Pseudonaja textilis, assembly GCF_049901715.1. Classification (NCBI taxonomy): domain Eukaryota; kingdom Metazoa; phylum Chordata; class Lepidosauria; order Squamata; family Elapidae; genus Pseudonaja; species Pseudonaja textilis. Next base: position 39,362,327 of record NC_141997.1, on the reverse strand, counting down.
ACTAAATCTTTATAAAGTAGTACTAATACTTCCTCAGCACTAATAATTTGTGATCTTGATTCTATCCCTCTGTTAATGCAATCTAGCATCATAGACAGAAATGAAAATAAAAGGATGCTTGAATCTGCCCATCTTAATTTTTTAATTACATAAACTATTTTTCTATAGCATGCATATTAAGTATGAAAAATAATTTGAAGATATACTAACTTGACGTAATAGCCCATAAAGCTGGAGCTGTAATTTTCCTTCATTGCAAAAATCAATCCAAACTACAAATTAAAGTTCTGATGCTTGCTATTTCTTTCACTGGAAGAAAAGGGAACATGTTTTAATGCATCCCTAAGGAAAATTCAAGACACATTAGAAACAAATATTAAACCACACAAACAACATATTGTTGTATATTTATGGTTATTTTTAGGTACTTTGATTAATCTATGTTCTTCTTTAATGAATCTGGGGAAGTTTTGTGCAACTCTGCCTTTTTCTCCTGTTTTCTATCTCAGATACTGTGATGATGAGATGATAATCTGTCTCATGAGGATGAATGGGATAACTTTGCCATCAGCTAAAAGTTAATTTCTTCTTCTTATAGTAAATGTGCTTTGCAGGACCATATTAAGTGAGAAGCTTATCTTTCAACATCCTGATTATCAATTGAAGTTTCAGAGGAAGAAAAGAAAAAAAACCCTCCTCTTAAACATCCATAGGGTTTTGGAGTGTGCTAAGTGGAAAAAAGTGTTTTTAGTTGGTTAAGAAGCAATAAAAATGAAGGTGCCTTATACTCCAATCCATCTATCAAGGGAATTGTGATTGGAACAATGAAATTAGATTACAAATGTGATTACAATGAGAACCTACTAGAAAGATTCAGAGTGAGAAGTCATCTAGTACTTCTTTATGATCTCACCTACAAAATGTAGTCAAATTTTGACTTCTCTTTGATTTCTGAAAGTGTAACAACTATTATTACTTTTTAAAAACACTTAGATTTTAAAAGACATGAGGAATTTTCCCATGTTTAGTTGAAATTGCCTATGTTACTTGCAGCCCGTCCTGCCTCCATTTAATTAGCATTTAATCATCATCAGCTATACAACTAAGACAGTGATAACTACGAGTCCAAAGAGTACGGTAATCTGCATAGAATATACATAAACACCACAACAAAGAGCAACAAAGATGATTAAGGGGCTGCAGGCTAAAATATATGAAGAACAATTGCAGGAATTGGTTATGTCTAGTCTTGTGAAAAGAACTAGAGGCGACATGATAGAGGATGTCAACCTGCTTTCCAAAGCACCTAAAGGCAGGACAAGAAGCAATGGATGAAAACTAATCAAGGAGAGAAGCAACCTAGAAGTAAAGGAGAAATTTCTCGACAGTGAGAATAATCAACCAGACTTCAGAACTTGTGGGTGCTTCATCACTGGAGGCTTTTAAAGAGAGACCGGACAGCCATTTGACTGAAATGGTGCTTGAGAAGAGGGTTGGATTAGAAGACCTCTAAGGTTCCTTCCAACTATGTTATTCTATTAAATACACAATTCCATTATATGAAAACTGAATCATATTTAGTAAATTAGAAAGAAAAAGATATAACTATGTGTTTACACACTAGATCTTGCACCTTAAGAACAGCCATTTAGTATCAATTATTCTGTAGGAAACAATAGGTAAACAAATCTTCAACTATGTAACTACTCTTGAATCATCTGGAACTTGTCCCTTATGTTCAAAATAATTAAACCAAGGATTGAATTTTAGTATCTATTGATATTTGCAGAGGAAACAGAACTATACCATCCTCAAAGATGAAAGACCAGCAATATAAATACTATTTATAAAAAGACAAAAGTGAATAATTCTAAATGATGAGAAGGCTCAAATAGGAAAAGCAACATAACCATAAATATCAATTATGATAACTTAATCATGTGTTCATTTTACAAAAAAGCAGGTTGTTTTGTTTGGAAAGGTCTGTGTAAAATTCACAATTATCATGATACATTCTAAACATTCACCCGAGGAAAAAAAAATAGAGAACAGAACAGAACAGAATCAATTCACATCTTAAGACATTACCAAATTTTCCTTAAAATTCCAGAGTTGACTTTGGTCTTTCAACTGTTAGAAAGGCTGTAATCTTAAAGATGATCACAAAACCATTACTTCACATGCACTTGCACATTAATCACATAATTAACAACTAAATCCAAATCTTTGTAATAGGCAAGTTACAACTGATGTTGATCTAAAAAAGACTTCAGCAGGAGTGACTGACCATAGGAAGAACTACAAAGAATGTGATTGTAATATTGGTTTGATATTACATGAACAATTCTGCATTTAACTTCTCATGCATGTATTTTTCCCCTTGTACACTGATTTTTCTACTTCTTCCATGTTATTAGCTCGTTTTACCTGTCAAAATTGATAATTATTTTCCTACAAACTAGGAAATTAATCACAAGAGGAAGGAGCAAAACATCCCACAATTTCATACAAGAATAAGTTAATGCTTGCCTTCACACCTAACAGTTACTTTATTCTATACCACTGAAGTAACATTCATAAAAGAGAAGTTGTTTCTATCAGGTAAGACAGTTTTCACATATATATAACAATGTCACTCTTTTCAGCTGAAACTATTGACAAACACCCATACATTATTTATGTAAAAACTGAAGTGCACACAATTTCTTTCAGGAATACAAATAGCAGCACTTGTCTACAGAGAGAAGCGTGCTGGTGGGTTAAATGGTATTGGTGTCTCAGTCTTACAGGGACAATTTGAAATGGGACAGAAGCAGTCTCTTCTGGATAATTTACTGTAGTCAAATTGGCATGTGGGATTTTATTTTACTATTAGGCAGCAACTGGTAGGCAAAGTCACATTATTAGAAAAGAGAAGAGAACAGGGAACGAAGAAAAGAAAAGCACAAGCAAATTATTGTACTGTTAGCAGGCTACTGCTAAAAATTTAGAGTGTCAAATCGCAGAATTCTCCATTGCTCCACTATATATGTCCAGATATACCACTTCTCAAACGCAACAGGGATTTGGATATTGAATTGGAACAGGTTGAAAAAACAGAAAGAGATGGAGAGAAATATATCCCAAATAAATCCTTGCTTTACGAGGCAAGATTGCATGTACTGATCTTATTCTACTTGATCAAACTAATGTTTAGAAAGGTACTTATATACATACACATATAAAATACACATACAAAATAAATAAGTCTGGTGCACGAGAATTTGGGGATTATATGTCAAAAATCCTGCTATGTCTCACTTTAGGAGAAATGAGTGAAGACCATTGTAACCTCAAATGGTCTTAAAAGAAACAATAAATAAATAGTTTATTTATACTATTTACAGTACCTTTTCCATTTTACTTCCTTTTTTTCGAATTTAAGATGATCACGTAAAAATGGAAAAGGTACTATGATTCTGTACACTAGGGATGGCAACATACAAGATATCTTAGAAGACATGAGCTACTTACAAAAAACTTGTCACACCAAAAAATAATGTTGGATCAGCACTGCCAAGCCAGAAAATGATGGAATATCTGTAGAATACAGCAAACAACTAAAGAAGAATTAGTGAAAGTTCTAATTAAACTTATGCCAGCAAATAAGGTTGGAAGTTTGCACACATCTTAGCAATGCACTATCCCTGGTTCACATAGTGCCACCTTAAAATAATTATTTTGTTCATTATCAATGATCTTGTTCAAGATTAATCACATCTTTTCAAATGCAATTTCAAGAGAAATTATTACCATGTATACTGTTTCTTGGTCTAGTCAGTAGTGTATATATAAAGGTAAAGGTTCCCTCACACATATGTGCTAGTTGTTTCTGGCTCTAGGGGGCAGTGCTCACCTCCGTTTCTAGCCAAAGAGCCAGCACGGTCCGAAGATGTCTCTGTGGTCATGTGGCAGGCACGACTAAACACTGAAGGCACACGGAACACTGTTACCTTCCCACCAAAGGTGGTCCCTATTTTTCTACTTGCATTTTTACATGCTTTCAAACTGCTAGGTTGGCAGAAGCTGGGACAAGTAACAGGAGCTCATTCCGTTGCGCAGTGCTAGGGATCCGAACCGCGTCAACCTTTCTGCTCAACAAGCTCAGCGTCTTAGCCACTGAGCCACCGCGTCCCAGTATACATATACACATATACACACATTATATACTGGAAATAGTATATATGTATGTTAAGTTGAAACTTAGAGCAGTGAGTCCTACCTCTTTTAAAAAAGGAAAAGAATAAACTGTAAGTGGAAATATTAATTGCTAAAACAAGTATAATAATGAAGAAAAAATTAGTAAGTATATACAAGACAAGAATTATCCTCAAAATTAATCAACATATTTTTATCTGAGATTTTAATTAACTATTTAATCTCCCAGATTGCAGAGATTATATTTCAACCTTATCATCTAAATATGAAAATGTTCTGTTAAAAGCTTGATGTTGAAAGCATCAAAAATTGTACAAATAACTAGTAGAAAATCTTGTAAATAATCTTTATATTAAAATCAAAAATATTTAAAGAGCATTACAACATAAGGAACTAATTTTTATTGCCAAATATTGGCAAGTAAGGAATTTTTTATGGTTATTTAGAATAAAATGCAGATCATTAAGGTGAATGGTATGGGTAAATAAATCTTTTTAATCAGAAAATAGGCAATCATATTAGTCTATTGCAACCAAACAACAAAGCATCTGTGGGTAAATTTAGCCAGAAGACATATAGACAATCGCATATAATTTTGCAGATTGGACAATACTTTTGATTATTAAATTTGTGTCATTTTTCCTCAAAGCATGAAAACGTTCATTTTGTTTTCTTTATTTTCATTTCAATGACTGCCTCACAATTTGACCACCATGCTGGAAACCATTCTGTGCAGCTCCTATTTTCTAAGATTGTTAATATGAACATCCAAAAATAGGAAAGAAGTGTCCGTATGGTTTATGTGGAAAAAAACAGGAAAAAGGAGTAAAACATTGGAAGCAGCTGCTAAATAGAAAAGTCAGGTTTATCGTAATTGGGAGATTATGAGCAAGAAAACTGTGACAATTAATTGGAAAACTTGTTTTTTTTTTTTAAAAGGAAAGTAGTTGTGAGCTCTCTCCAGAATGAAATGCTTTTCTACGATTCACTGAAGTGTTTTGAACTTCTTTCACTAACATGCATGAAGAGTAATTACATGATTGTAAGGCAGGTGAAGCTTGCATTTGCTATGGGTTATTAGTACGAGTTCCATTAATGATTTCGTGATTATGGTCTTAAGCAATGATGGATCCCTGAGAGGAATACATTGGCTTAGATAAAAAGTTTTTAATCGAGTTCTTTGTAGGAATGTATGCTGTATTTTGCATAGCAAAACATAAACATTCATTTGATAGATTGCAAAGGTCTGATGATAAACTGATACATAAAAGAAAATGAAATAGTTATGTAGACAGTGCCCCCTAGCCTCCAATGTGCAGGATTTATTTAAAAAATACATGTAGCATTTATAAAGTGTAGGCTTTTTATTTCATTCTCAAATATATTATTAAAAATCATTGCTTTTGTTATAACAGAAAGGCTTTTCCCCCTAATTACAAAAGTCATGGAAAGATTAAAATTATTGAAATTAAATATTCTTATCTGCTTTTCTATTTTCATATAAGATGCATAAAAGGTTATACTGGATGGTGATGAAACCTTTCATTTAGGAAAAAATGTTGCTAATATGAAAGTCAACTACTAGGTTCATTAATATGTTTTTATCAATCAAGTATATTTGAGTTGTTTTAGAAATTGTTTTATCACTTGAAAGAGAACTGAAGATGTCCATTTAAATCAAAAGATTAAGATCTTTCCATTTACTTGTCAATAACATTTAGCATTTTTTCTCAGTATGGTGTAAAACCAAGAGAAAAATCATCTATCAATAGTAAAGCTCCCAGATTTGTAACTGCAACAATGCAATACTTTTTTTCATATTAGCCTCAACTTTGTAAACAATATATTTATCATTCTTACACCCTTAGCCTCAAAATAAATATTTCTTATGCCTGCCCAAAAACAGACCAAGAGTAGATAACCCTTCATCCTATATTTGCATTTTGGAAAACATTTTGAATCTTTCTGCCAACTTTAGCAGGAGACTAAAAATATAAAAACATCTCTTTAAAAAGCCTGCTTCAGCAATACAAAAATATATACTTTTAAATCAATTCCACGTATTTCATTCAATGCATGCATTTTTATATCAAGCTAGTAAAATACAACTGCCAGATATGCTAGACTTTGAAGTTTATAACATTTTTATATCAAGCTAGTAAAATACAACTGCCAGATATGCTAGACTTTGAAGTTTATAAAAACTCTAATAACAGTATAACTTTACCATTTCCTCCCCTTAAAGATATTGTGAAAAGGTTTATGAACAATGATAGTTGTGTCTTTTGTGCATTGAACAAGAACTGGGTATTTTGAAAGAAAATAATACAATAAAAATTATTAGAATTAAAACAAGCAACTCCTGGTAAGGTAAATTAGCATTAAATAAGCAAAATGAAAAATGTGGTTCCCAAGACTGAAAAGGGAAAAAAAAAGCAGATTGCTAAACACATTTTGTAATAAACTGTAACTGAACTTGATTAATGGTGTTTTTTAAATCTCTTTAAAGATGGATCAAAAACCACCTGATTCAAAATGTGGCATGTCAAGAGTTTTACCGTAGGCCATTTACAATCGGCCGATATAATTCCAACTCTATAATAAATTTATAACATAAAATAAATGTTTGCTTTTCTATCACACTGCTGTTTAAAGTTGGTGAACGGCTATCACTAATCCGGCTTGTGCCGTGCTTTGGGCTCAAAGGGGACAAAGAGCATGGGGGGAACAAAATGGCTACTTACCAGCAACTCCTTATGGGAACTATTTCTTTTTCTGGGTTCACATAGCTACCCTCCATGGCTGCAATATGTTCATGTGAAAAGACAAGAAACTGCCAACAGATATATTTAAATAAACAAAGGTAAAAGATAGACAGACAGACAGACAATCTGTCACCTTATTTTTGTCTGCAGGTGTATATACGTATATATATCTCTAGGATCTTTCTTCTTCCAGTTTAAAAATAAATTAATCTCTTTCTCTAAAAAATATTTTTTCCTCCAAATCTTACACACTGTATAGCCCTGATGAGTTGAACGTTCAGTGCTGTTTATTATTGTTACAGGTCGTCCTCAACCTATAATCATTAATTCAGCAATAGTTCAAGGTTTGGGTTAATGAGAGTACCAGAGATTCAATTAAGAAGGTACCAAAACATTTTTGCAATTAATTGGATCCAAAAAATAAAAAAAATCCAATCAGGGTTCAAACATTTAACAAATGGCTATTTTTAAGGGTGCATGTTTGTTTTCATTTGGATGTTAACTTGGATAAGACAACTCTTGAGAAGAAAATTAGCAACATTAGTAAACTAGTCGTAAGTCGATTTTTTTGGTGTCGTTTTAACTTAGAACTGTCACTAAATGAACTGATGTAAGTTGAAGACTACTTGTATTTGTCCTTGACATAAATAATTATGACAAACTGTCAATAAATGCTGCTTAATACTACTGTGCTTTCAAAACAATCCATTTTCCCACAAAAGATATATAATTATACGTACCTGATTTAAAATTAAGCCTACCTTTTTCAGGCTTTTTTTTCCAGGAGCAAAGCATTATATGGCCATCCATTCATTTAAAAATTAAAACAAAATATTGTTTGCAATGTTGAAGCAAATGCTTGGTTCAGCATTTCTGGGATAATGCAGCCTAAATTATCCAATGGTAAGCTGCATTGACTACCATTTTCCCAACATTGCTTGGGGAAGATTCAAATTATGGGAAAATTTTGCAGTTGAATCTTTCTAGTACTTCTGTGCTGAAATTACCTGAAGAACAAAAACATCTTATATTGCTGTCTTGTTTATTTCAGTGTTGTTTGCAATAAAATGCAGCAAATATAGCATCTAAAAGCATTCAAAACTTCAAGAAATAAACATAGAGGCATTTCAGGTCCAAGTAGTCATTTATCATGGTGTGTGTTTGTTTTTCATTGCTCCATAAAGAGACCATACATCTCTCACTTTCTGAAATTTTATAGAACTGTGGTTAAATTCATCTCTTGCCAGAATGAGATAACTTCTAAGAGGTAACTCAGGATCTGTTAAACTGTTTAACAATGTAACACCTTAGTTATTGGCAATCTATGGATCAGATTCCATTAAAAAAATCAATTAAGGGATTCTAGAACCTACTTCTATTAAGAATGCTGGACTGTATTTCAGTCTGCAGTGTAAATCTTGAAATATTGAAGATTACACATGGTCCCTTTTTTCTTTTGCCTAAAAGAAAACAGAAATAGTCTCTTATAATGAAACACTCAATGTATTCTATGAAATACATCAGTTTTTGTAATTAGAGTTATTAAATATGAGCCAACTTTTCTTAAAGCATTGGCAAAGGCAAGATTCTTAGATCTCTCATCAAATCAAGGCTCAGACCTGTTCTTGTTTAGCTTCAGCAAGATCACTATTATACAGCACTTTAAAATTCTCATCTTTGGATATACAAAATAGTAGGACAAAATTTGATGGCTTGGAATCTAAGTAAAATAATTTAAGGAAACTAATGGAAGTATATTCTATTCCTTCCAGTTTAGTTACTTATGATCTTTAGAAAAAGTACTATGACTAAGTCAAGAAATATTCCTGGACTATATAGGAAAGAGGATATTGGAAATTGTAGCAGAAAAGCAGGGTTCTTTGCCCCCAAATTTGTATAATCTGTTTTAGGATCCAATCCAATATTAAATGCTATCATCCCTCTTACTCTATATAATTTGGCACCTTCTCGGAAGAAGGTAATAAACAGATCAAATAAGACAAACTCAAGTCAGGGTCATTATAATATAAAATACAAATCAAAAAGCCTTAGTAAAGAGCAAAGGAGAGCAACTTCCTGCTTACATAGTTTAACAAATACAACATTTAACAGAATTAGGATAAATTATGTTTACTTGATCTAAAAAGCTTCAAACTATCCATTGTTTCGATAGGAAAGGCTATTTGGATTCTTTGAACTATTTTAAGCGATTAATAACTAAAAAACAATACATACCAGTTTTGCAACTCATGTTATTACATATCTTTAAGTTCAAGTCTTCTTCGCAGGAGAACATTCTCTTCGATTCGCCGGGCACAAGGAAGATTTGCTTCAATGCATGAACTCCATCTGACGTTAGATTGCCAGTTTAGCAGTTTAAAGTGTGTTTTGAGAGATTTTAGCGCACTAAATATATATATAAATATATATATGTAAACTGAGGATATGGCTTCAATGCCTTGTTTTCTGTATTGTTTTATTCATTATGAAGTGAAAAAATGACAGTGATTCAGCTCTTTTCTTGACGATTGGGGGGTTGGGTTTGCCACTTGGAATGGTCTCTTGGAATTTTTTTTTTAATCTTTTTAATTTTTTCCCTGCCATTATCATGGGCCATGGGTATAATTTCATTATTATTGCTTTTTTTTTCTTTTTTCTTTTCCAAGACCATTCCATTTCTTTATTTTTTTAACATCTTAAGGTGATAAAGAGATATATGCAAAGCAGTCATACACTGTATCGTTAAAACTCATACGTAAAATACGGTCACAAATCCAACAAAAGGCTAGTACATAGTAAAGCCTAAGCATACTACTATGCAATATTATGAATACATAACTTTAGAGACTTCAGTTTAGTACTGTTATCTATAATTTCCGAAAACATTCACAAAGATCTTAAAAGCAAATTTTCATTCCATACTTGGAATAAAACAAACAAACAAAGAATATTCTATGTTATAACAACGCTTGGTCATTTTGATGCGTGACCAATTATTTTTAAATTACAAAGAATCCAAAGAATTCTGTAATGTTTCCATAGAATAAAAACATTGCATATGTTCCTAATACGATGTCTGTAGCAATCATTTACCGAAATGTAAATGCAACCTGAACATCAATCACTCAAAATACAGGATCAATCAGCTGCTTGTTTCTTATCTGAAATCATCCACCTCTTTCCATCCAATTGTCTTGTAGTACAAATATTCAAAAGTTCTTTAGGAAATGTTAATGCAATGTAACTAAATCTTTAGCGCTGTCTCTGATCAGTCGAATCATCTTCTCCACGAACGAGATTCATTGTCATCATCGTCTTCATCATCATCTTGAAGCAATGAGTCATCTACCAAGGATTCTTCCTGAAACTGAAAGAAATATTTAATAAGACTCTGCTGGAAGAAACACATCCATTAGAATATGAGATTATGCAAATCTGCACCTTGAAAGGATAGGCAAACACATTTTTTCTTTTTTCTTTAAAAAAAAAAACATCATTAGTACAGGTAATGCTCAACTTACAACAGTTCATTAAGTGACTGCTTGAAGTTACAACGGCACTGAAACAATTGAGTATTGCAGCATCCCCACGGCCATGCAATCAAAATTCAGACGCTTGGCAACTGACTCATATTTATCATGGTTGCAGTGTCCTGAGATTCTCTGACAAGCAGAGTCAATGGGGAAGCCAGGTTCAATTATCAACCGTGTTACAAACTTTACAGTGATCCACTCAACAACTGTGACAAGGAAGGTCGTAAAATGGGGCAGAATTCATTTAACAACTGCCTCGCTGAGCTACACAAACTTTGGGCTCAACTGTGGTCGTAAGTCAAGGACTACCTGCATTTATTTCATTCAAACTGAAAAGAGATCTTTGGACACCAAAGAATATTTGGTGTGTGTTTGGGGGGTGGGGTGAGGGGGTGTGTGCTTCAATTATTTTTGTCAAGCTGTTATGCTGGTGTAAGTAGAATAACGAAATGTTAAAAAACGATTCAGATTCGATCACTGAATTTACCCAAATGACCAAATTATTTAGGTTTTCACAGTCAAAGAGTTGGTATCTAAAGCATGACTCAAAGGAGAAGGGCAAAAATACGTCCAAACCTACGTGAAGCTTCAAGACTTCTTCTGCATGGGTGCACCAAAGAAAGAAACTTTATATATTATATAAACGAAATTATATAAATTCAGTGACATCTCACCTGTGTATTTATCCATAGGGAAAAGCAATATAGCATTCCTAAGACTACTATTATATTTTTTGGAATACAAAATAAGAGTTGGATGGGAATTTGGAGGTCTTCTATCCAACCCTCTGTTCAAACAGAAGACCAATACTATTCCGGACAAATAGTTGTCCAATCTCCTCTTAAAAAGTGATAGAACACCGTATTTTCTGGAGGCAAGCCATTCCAGTGATTAATTGTTCTGACTGTTAGGAAATTTCTGTTTAGCTTTTTGATTTCTCCTTGATAAGTTTCCATCTGTCCTGCCTTCAGGTGCTTTGGAGAATAGGTTGGACCCCCTCTTCTCTGTTCTGGAAGAATGTTATGTCACCCTTTGTCCTCCCTATTCGTTACATTGGACATGCTACAATCGTTCTTTGTATGTTTTAGCCTCCAGTCCCCTAATCACATTTGTTGCTCTTCTCTGCTCCCTTTCTAGGGTCTCAGCATCTTTTTTATATCATGGTGACCAAGACTGGACACAGTATTCCAAGTGTGGTATATGGAAAGGTGAATGAAAAATGTGGGGAAACAATTCTCCAATTTATATCCTCACAGTCAGGTTGTTGCACACCTTTGGAAGTCACACTGCCTAATAATCTTTCTATACATTTGAGATACAAGGATTGATCTCTGTGAAAATGAATTTACACTCTATGGAAAAGATAAGGGAGAAGAGAACCTGAATTGTCTGAAAACTGATCTTGTATGGTGTGTTAAATGCACCAAAATTTCCTTTATCACAAAAAAATAAAATTTAGAAAAATATTTAAATAAATACATGTAGATTTTCTGCAATTCATATGAAATACTAGTATGGTCAATATTGGAAATTGTCAATTTTAAAGAAAAAATTACAAAAGTAATTTCCCAAAGATGAAATATACATCTTTTAGTAGGTGCTTACACAAAGGCCAGAGATTAAGATTATAAATAATAAAATAAATGATGTGACAATGGAACAGCAACTCAGATAAAATTTATGGTGAAGTCAGTGGAATTCTGCACTCATAATTTATCCCACAACTGATATTTCTGGAATCTGATTATTTTAATATTCATATGTAACTTTATTAGCAGTGGTGGTACATTTTTATTTTTGCAAAAACCTGAAATCAAATCATGCTAAAAGCTTGAAGAAACTTTGATTGTAAATCTATTATGTATATAAGTTTATTGAAGAGAAAAAAATTATATTCTCACATAACTTGTTACTGTAACTAAACTGTAATATAAGGAACCAATATATACAGGATAAGAATATTTAGATTTGATTTATTAATGTGAAGTTGTAACTTCAATAAACGCTATACATACCACCACAATGTACAATTCTAGTAGTAAGGTCATACTCCAATTTTAAAAAACTATGCTAAAACGTTATACAAATACCAACATTATGAATTTCAGAGCTTTCAATTTAGTACCATTATCTATCATTTCTGAAAAGATGTGTCGGGAGTTACAATGGCCACCAAGACTGCTGGGATTGCTGTCACTAAGATATATGATCACATGACATCACACTATATGTCAATATCACTTAGCGATGGAAGCCCCAGTCCAAATTGTGGTCTTAAGTCGAGGACTACCTGTGAATGCCATGTTTATATGTTTCCTAATATCCATTTGTTATTAAGATAGCATTCTCTTTAAGGGATACTGCTTTCTTAAATGTAAAAAGGGTGAGCACCTCTCTTAATCCAGAGTATGCCTTCTTCAAACATTTATGATTGAGAAAAGATGTAGCCTGTCCCAGAACAAACAAAGTTCACACTCCTTCATCTCCTTGTACACTTACTTCTTCTTCATCTGGCTCAGTATCTTCTGTTTCCACGGTTGACATATTTGTTACTGGCTTGTTCCATGCTAACTTCAGGTCTTGCCCCTTAAATCGAGATCCGTGGATAGCGGCCTAGAGGCAAAAACATTTTTTAGAAAAAAACACACATATGTCTGCTATAATCGACTGCTGAATTCACTGCACAAAGGGAAGAGAACCAAGGACCAGATGAACCGTGAGCAGGAATAGCTCACAAATATCCCTATGTGCCTAAAGGACTGCATTTAGCATGCTACATGGCAAGGCATTTTAAAGGAAGTGGAATATCAAGAGCCCTATGATATCCCACGGGGTGATGCTGTTCCAAGAAAACAATAGTAAAAAAACCCAGAGAGCAAAATGGAGTTCTTTGCCATACTTCTACTGACTTTATTATTTCTATATCTTTTAATAGAGATGAAATAAGCCCCCATCTCTGATTACAGAAATTCATTAAATGCAAGATAGACTTAATGTTCCACTGAATTATTTCAGAGTTTATAATCAAGCGTATGAAAGTACTTTCCATTTTTACAACTCTCCCTTATATTGCAATGAAATATGTGTGTGTGTGTGTGTGTGTGTGTGTGTGTATTTTCTTAACTTTTCGGGGTACTTACATGTATGGTATTCAGCTTTGTTTGGGTATTTCCCCACATCATTGTAGTTGTGCTTTTAAAGTTGTAGCAACATTTTGGCAGAATCTCATCTGCCATCATCAGGCTTCTGTATTGTGTTCGTCTGTGAGTCAGGCTTTCACAGCTGTTTCTGTTTTAAATTTGGTGCTAGCCTACTGCTGTGCCAGAATGTTTTTTCTTCATCCTGACTGGTTGGGAGTCCTGATCTGTGTTTATTAGTCTTGGAATTTGCTGTGTTCTGCTTGATTGGTGTTTCTAATATCTCCTGTCTGTTTTGTAGCTTTTTTTGTTTTGATTAGCTGGCAACATTGTGTTTCCTGTATTGGAGGCTTTTAGTGTGGCTTGGCTCCGAGTGAACGGACAGCTATCATTTATCAGGAAGCTAGGTTTGATCTGGGTGCCTGGTTGGGGTGCGTTTGAGCTGGAGCTATCGGGGGGGGGGGTTCTATTTGTGCCCAGATGTTTGCCTGGCTTGTGGTGTGGAGATTTTTTTGTTTGTGAGTGCAGGCTTCCAAATAATTGACAGTCTGGTGGAATCATCTCTTCTATTCATGCTTTCAGGTCTTTCTTCAATCTCTATAGCTTCTCTGATGATTCTGTGGCTGGGGTTTTCTATAGTGGCTAGGGTTTTGGTGCCATTGAAGTCGATGCTATGACCTGTGGTTTTCATGTGGGGCTGTAGCTGCTTTGCTGGGTATTTGGCTAGGTTTTGTAGTGGTGCTCCTCTGGAACTGACTATGGGTCTGAGGGGGAATGCCTTCTTTGTGTATTTTGGGGAGGCCATATAGTTTGGGGCATCTGGAAGATTTTTCTCTTGGGATGATCATCTGTTGGATCTCTTTGCTCATGTGGCTGGTTATAATATTCTTCTTGGTTATTTTTTCCAGATATGTGGTTGGGTCCGGGTTTATGGGTTTGTATGTGGAGTCTTGGAGTAGGTCTGTCAATTTTGTTTCATAGTCTTTTCTATCCATTACTACTGCGGCATTACCTTTATCTGCTGGAAGTATGATTATGCTGCTGTCGTTCCTTAGGGCTTGCAGGGCTTTTAGTTCTTCTTTGTGCAAATTGCTTTTGGGTGGTTTGCTTGTGCATAGCATGTTAGCGACTTGGTGTCTTATTCTATCAGCTTCATCTGTATTTAATTTAGTTAGGCTGGATTCCACTCCACATATGATGGATTCTGTGGGGACTTTTTGGGGTGCTATAGCATAATTGAATCCTTTGGTTAGGACATCTGTTTCTGTTTTGGTAAGTTCTCTGTTGGAAACATTGTATACTAATTGTTTCAGGTGTTGTTGTGAGTTGTTGGGGGCTTTCTTGTCATGTTCTAATTTCTTTAGTTTCTTCAGGAGTTTGTCATTTTTTTAAGTGGTTTCAATTATAGCTCTCCAAGTTGTAAGTTGTTTTATCCTGTCCCAAAGTAGAGGGTGGATTTTGTTGCTCAATTCCAGGTGTAGGGATAGGAGATCTTTGTTTAACTGATCGAGTTGGAATCTCTTCCTGTGGAGCTCATTCCTGAGTAGAGCCATTTCAGTTCTTTTCAGGATACGTTTAGTAGCTGCTGTGGTGTGATTAAATGTTAATTTGAAGCAGGTTGGTGTTGCATTGTTGTCTCTGTAGCTGTGTAGGAATTTGAGGTCACATAGTATTCCTGCTCTTTTAACTTCCAGCTTCTCGTAGGTTTTGGTCTGGCTGTTTATTTCCTCCTCATAGAGGTCTGATATTTGTTTTCTTAAGTTTTCATGGGTATTTATATGCATGGTATTCAGCTTTGTTTGGGTATTTTCCCACTTCATTATAGTTGTGCTTTTAAAGTTGTAGCAACGTTTTGGCAGAATCTGGAACACACTTCCTCACTAGTCCAACACATGAAAGCCACAGGTCATAGCATCGACTTCAATGGCACCAAAACCCTAGTCACTCTAGAAAATCCCAGCTACAGAATTATCAGAGAAGCCATGGAGATTGAAAAAAGACCTGAAAGCATGAATAGAAGAGATGACTCCACCAGACTGTCAATTATTTGGAAGCCTGCACTCACAAACAAAAAAATCTCCACACCACTAGTCAGGCAAACACCTGGGCACAAAGAGAACCCCTCCCCCCCGATACCTCTAGCTCAAACGCACCCCAACCAGGCACCCAGATCAAACCTAGCTTCCTAATAAATGATAGCCGTCCGTTCACTCGGAGCCAAGCCACACTAAAAGCCTCCAATACAGGAAACACAATGTTGCCAGCCAATCTCAAGACAAAAAAAAGCTACAAAACAGACAGAAGATATTAGAAACACCAATCAAGCAGAACACAGCAAACTCCAAAACCAATAAACACAGACCAAGACTCCCAACCAATCAGGATGAAGAAAAAAACATTCTGGCACAGCAGTAGGCCAGCACCAAATTTAAAACAGAAACGGCTGTGAAAGTCTGACTCACAGACGAACACAATACAGAAGCCTGATGATGGCAGATGAGATTCTGCCAAAATGTTGCTACAACTTTAAAAGCACAACTATAATGACGTGGGAAAATACCCGAACAAGCTGAATAATATACATAGATACATACATACATACATACATACATACGTAAGAACTTCAAATTAAAGTTCTCAAATGTTGCATCACATTGTATGAGTTGTATAGCCAACTGTTACTGAATAATTTCCTTATTTGTGTTTTTCTCCAAAATACTGATATTTATTAATGTCAATAAGACTGCAATCCAAAACATTGCATCTTGATAACACAATGGGTTGATAAATAAATAAAAAATAAATTTCATGAATCTAATTTATCTTGCAGCAAAACATTCTATTTTCTGCAAAAGTCTGGCAATTGAATTGTTAAAAAAAATAAACCTATGGGATATTCATGCCTTCAAGTATCAGAGTGCTTGCTTTGGAAATAGTACCTCCAAATTAAAGTAACATGAACTAGCATAAATCAGTGTTAGCATCATTCTGAAATAATAACTGCCATGGTCAAAAAAAGATTTATGGTAGAATCTGAAAGTACAGCATAATGTGAAATGTGGAAACAATTATATGTCCAATGACATCTGAACATGAATTGTGTGATATTAAAGTCCCTAGGCATAAATTTTAAATCTGTACATATAAATTTATGATAAATTTTAAAAGATACCACAAACCTATTAAAATGCAACTCGGGAGACTTTTTTGTACATGGTCTTGTCACAACATCACAAAGTGGGATTTTAAAGACTGAGTATATATGACATTTGAGCTTTTAAAAAACATGGTAATCTCTGAAAAAAATTACAGCAACATAAAAATGTAACATTTCACAACTAGGGAATCATCCCAAACCCAAATGTATGTGATCATAAAATTTAACCTTTTTTCATTCAAGGCAGTAAAATATTCACTACCATTCCTTCGAAGAGATCTCACAAAGCTGAAACTAACTGAGAAATGAATTTCTACAGTCTGTTTTTCCATAGAATGAAACCTAAAATCATTAAGGTTGGAAGGAACTTTGAAAGTTTTCTAATCCAACCTCCCAAGTTAGGAGTCCTCATATCGTCCTGGACAAATGGTTGCCCAATCTTTTCTTGAAAGCCTCCAGTGATGTGAGCATCTACAACTCCAAGAGACAAACAGTTCCATGGCTTAATAGTTCTCATTATCAGGAAACTCTTTATTTCCAGGCTGGATCTCCCTCTGACAAGCTTCTTGTCTTATCCTAAGGTCCTATGGAGAATAAATCAACATCCTCTTCCCTGTGGCAACCCATTTAAGTATTGGAAGACTAATACCAACTTTCTTCATACTCTTATCTTTGTTAAGCTAAATATATCTAGTTCCTTTAGCCATTTTTCATACAATTTAGCCTCTAGACTCCTTACAATTTTAGTTGCTCTCCTCTGCACACTTTCTAGGGCTTCAGCATCTTTTTTTGTATCACGGTGATCAGAAATGGAGACAGTATTCCCAACGTGCACTATAGTGTGCATCAGGGCATATAACGTGGTACTATAACTTCACTTATCTTGATACAATTCTTCTGTTTAGGCAGCCCAGAACTGTGTTGGCAGCTGCAACGCATTATTTAAGCAATGGTCCACCAGTGCACCTAGACCTCTCACAGGCAATATTCTTGCACTGCCTATCTATTCATCTGGTTTTTCATGTCCAGGTGCAAGATTTTACTTTTCTCACCACCTTCAAGTTATATTTTCAAAAAATATACTGTGCATTAATTCAGTTTATTGACAAGGAGAGACTTGTTTATTATCCTTCATTTTTAATTAGGCTTCCCTATCCACAGGATTATATCTGCGGAATAATAAACTTGCAAATGTTCAACATTGGAGCAAACTGTGATTTGACATTAGTAAATAAATTATTAAATTCATATGATCATATGCTATGCTTTTATAGCTCCAACTTTAGGGTGCAAATCTTTCCAACTTGACTTTTTTCCCAAAGTATATTTAATTTTTGGAAGATAAGTGATTAAATATATTAAAATCAGTAACATTATTAAAATTAATAAATTTTAATATATTGTAATTTTAGAATATTCACAAACTGGTGAAGAATGCAACAAAAAATATCTGACATAAGTTGCCTTAGAACTATTAAGTTTCATATTGAACATTCTTGAGTCTTGATTTATTTCAAATAAAAGGAAAAATGGAAGATATTCTTCATAGACATTGTTTCCTACTACCAGTGCTCCAGGAAACAACTAAATGAATGCTAGAAATTATATATTCAGAAATATTCATAGACAACGTTCATTATGCCTCTCTTCTGGTATTTCAGATTGTGATGCAAACATCTGAGGTGATTGCCCAGAAATACTATTTTATTAGATCTGTTGTATTTAATTAAATGATTTAAAGCTAGAATAATATTCAATAGAACAAATGCTGCAAATGCAACTGCCTAAAATGAAGACTTAACATAATTTTATCTATCCCTCCTTCCCTCCAGTACTTAGTATAAAATACCCATGATAATTGATACACAGAAGATATTTTTGCAAAACTTTCTTGAGAAGTTTTAATAACTGTCTTAAAACTGAAAAGGATAGGAGTTAATCAGATTTTGGAAGACTGCAATGCTCCAAAGACAGGACACATGAAAACATTTTACTTTCAAATATAAACATACTTGAAGTGGGGAAAAAGGGTGGGGAATATACTTACTGCTTCTGCCTCAGCTCTTGTTTTAAAAGTAATCACTGCGTGGAGAGAAGAATCATCTATCTGGCAGTCTTCAATTTCACCATATTGCTTTTAAGAGGAAAAAAGATACTCATCTAGGCAACGTATTTGATAACTTTAAGCTAAAAGCATTTAGATACAATTTGCACTGACAATGATTCCAAATCTAAAATAACTGCAGAATTGTGTTTTTATAAAAGTATTAAAAGGAAACTGAATATAAGACAAATTTAAGCACGTTTTTCTTTAAAAACAAAAAAAGCAACCACCTCCACCTTACAAGATAATGTTATCTGATGTTCATTTTATCCCTCCCTATCTGGGTAATGAAATTTCTGAAAGCAAGCAACCAAGCTCAGAAAGCACCAGGTTCAAAACCAAACACACTCTTTCATCAGAATGATCAAACAAACAGGATAAGGATGCAAGTGCCACTTCTGGGATTTATGATGTCATGATGTATGTATCAAAGGCACAGACTTTATATCATCGAGTATGAGTATGAATCTGATCCAATCCTATCCAATCCGTTATTACAAATCAGTAACCAAGATATACACGTCCTTATTTTCATCCTTTCCTTCAACCATGTTGACAACCTGCCATTTCTTATCCTCTCCTGCCCTTTTTCCACTCTTACAGAAAAATAAGGCAACAGTTGTCTTGTCTAAAGTACATCTGAAGTTGTTCAGCAAATTTAACTTGGCCTGAATATTTTATCAGTTACAGTGAAAATGTCAGAGATAACACACACACACATCACACAACGTACTAAGATTAACAGAACAGTCAGACAGGTAGTCCAAGCTTCTAGGATGAGAAGCAAAAGGTCTTCAAAGGAAAAAACCAAGAAAGTCCAGTTGCCTCTTGAAAAAGTACCTTTGGGACAACCATCACACCCGGATGACCGAGAATCTCCGTAGAAAATCAGACAGGTACATACCGCAAAATGAGGAAGGAGATCTTCCCTGTCATTCTCCGTAAAAGCTGAGATTTCAAGGGCTCGAGGACGATGATCCACCACGGCGTGAACAGAAAGACTTCTTCCTCGACCCCGGCCTCGAACTCCCCTACCTCTCCCACGAGATGCACCTCGACCTCGTGTGTGCATTCCTCTCCCACGGCCAGAGGAAAGAATGCCTCGCTTTGCGGCCTAGCGATAATTAAAAAAAATGTTCGTAGAAACCCAAATGAGATATATACTCTGTCTGCATTTTCAACTTTAGAACAATGCTCTGCATTATGTAATTTATAGTGATACATATAGCATTATCGTCTTTGAATTGTAGCTGGCTTGACTCTGTTCACTGGGTGACTTTAGGGCACTCTTACTCTCTCAGATGAACTTTCCCAGAGGTCTCTTGATGTGAGAAAAATTAGGGGAGGGAATGCTAATTATGCCACACTGAAGGAAAAAGAGGGTTCAAATCTAACCACATACTTTGTCATTAATAGTTTAATTCCTTGATGTTTTCTTAGAAGAAAGTGAAACTAAAGCAAATATATTCACAATATGCGTGCCCAAATATACGTGTCACAGACTGAGTCAAAATTCAACTGAATGAACTGCAAAGGTATGTCTCTCTCTGTGTTAATTTTTTAACACTTGTCTGCTGCATAATGGATGGCTCACAGAATTAATGAAAGAAATACCAAATTGTGCTGTTGTCACTTAGATTCCTTTTATAGAACAGCAGGACCCACATCAAGCTACATTTAACAAAGAACTGTTTCTGTTAATATATATTTCTAGTAAAAAAAAGGGGCAGTGAATCGTAAAGGCCTGGGAAATAGGTTAGGGGCACTTCAATACTTCTGAACACCAATAGCACCATCTATGGGTACATTGTAAAAATGCCTGCTGTTGATAGCGACTTAGGTTAAAGACAAACTTGTTAAAAGACAACTTAGACTTACAAATATGTAAGTCTAAGAACTCCATTAAAGACAGTTTAAGCTGATTTCTGTTCAAAACAATTCGTGCGTTATGTAGACAAGAAGTGAAACATCTGCAATGTTAACCAGCAATGGTGAAATATACTTACTTCAAGCTGCAGTTCTGTATATTTTCTCCTTAATTCAGTAACTTCTTCTCCAGCTTGCATCTTCTTATATAAGTCCAACTCTGTATCCAATAGTTCTTTCTGCATCTAAAAAGTTATGGAAGCAATTTGGTTTGCATTTTCTAACTCACATATAAATACCAGATGAAATAACTAGGATTCCACGCGATATAACAAGGATGCTGGGTAGAAAAAGAAGTCCCCAACAGAGGTTACACACATTAGCAGAACACTAGCCATAATTTGGTTTTTAATCAGTTTTAAATGAATTACTTTTATTTTTCCAGATTCTGAATTATGATTCTATCTGAAAATTAACTTCAAACAAATTATTTGCTTGCTTAGCAGTATTACTTCAGACTGCTAAGCAACCAAATAATTTGTCTGGAGTTAATTTTCGGCTCAAAAATTTGTGTTGAAAGAAGAGGGGATATTTTTTCCATTGTTCTCCTGAAGGCAAGAATGAATTGTAAACACTCATAAAAATATACATACAATCGTGGATGTTGAAAACAAAACTAATTAAATAACAAAAAGAGTTAAAAGAGATCTGAAAAGAACAAAATGGGAGCCAGTTTGGTCTAGCGCAGTGGTGACTAACATTTTTGGGCTCCCGTGCCAAAAAATGTACGTGCGCTCGCGTGCCAGCACCCAGAAGGCGCACCCCCACCTCCTGCGCATGCTCACACAATCCCCCCCACGCTGCTGCCCCCTTACCTGTACTGCGCCTCCCAATTGATTTTTGGCCCTTTTGAGGCCTTTTTCAGCCTCCAGAGGCACAAGAAAAGATTCTCCAGACTTTGCAGGCCGAAAAATGGGCCTGTTTCGCCACTTCCGGAAATATAGGAAGTGACGAAACGGGCCTATTTTTCGTCCTACAAAGGCTGCAGAAGCTTTCCTCAAGCCTCTGGGAGGCCGAAAAAGGCCTCAAAATGGGCTGAAAATCAGCTGGGAGGCATACACATACACAGTGAGGTAAGTTTGCTTGCGGCTTGCATGCTGGCAAATGGCTCTGCATGCTACCTGTGGCACGTGTGCCATATGTTCGCCATCACGGGTTTAGTGATTAAGATGCCAGGACAGAAAGCAAGGGACCGTAAGTTCAAGTCCCGTCTTAGCTGTGAAAGTCAGCTGGGTGACTTTGGGCACTCTCTCTCAGCCCAACCCACCTCACAAGGTTGTCGTTGTGGTGAGGAAAATAGAAGAATGGAGGTATGCTCACCACCTTGAGTATTTGTAAAAATAATAAAGGCTGGATACAAATAAATTAAAAAATAAAATTTAAAAATCTGTATACCTGTGTCCTTGTTTTCATGCTTTTTACCGGAGTGCTTGTTGAGGAAACTCCTTTCAATTCATCCTTTAACTTGGTGATACTGTTGGTTAATGCCTCCAGAGTTTTCATGATTTCGGCTTTGTCTTCTAACTTCATATTTTTATTTTTCTCCAGTTTTGAAATCAGCATCTAGTGGAATTATCGTGTTAGTTACAGGAATTCTTTACGAGTAGTTTCCCCACACATAAAATATATAAAAATATTCATTCTAATACTAATGTGCTCTACGCTTTTCACAGCGAAATCCTGGATCCAATTATATGTTTCAATTTTTAAAAATTCATACCTCTCAACAATATAAAAAGACAGAAAAAGTCAATTTACTACCAAGATCTATGTTATTGGCTTACTTTCTCAAAAATATTTGTTTGAAAAATTCATCCACAAGAAACAAAATTGAAACTAAAATTCTTCCAAACTTATCTTTGCTAATGTCTTACTCGTACTGCAAATATATATATGGCCCCTTACTGAATATGAATATAGATAGTCCTTTAGCAATTGCCTCATCAATGATTGCTCACAGTTATGTGAAATGAAAAAATAACTTTGAAACTTATGCCCACATTTACTATCCTTGTGGCATCTTTCTCTCATGTATTTGTCAATACACGTTTTCCTGTGTCTGACATATTTTTCTTTCTTTCCCCCTCACAGGCAGGAAAGATTGCCTAAATAAACTAGCTCTGAGCTGCTTTTCCTTGCAACACAATATGCGTCCCTAAAAAGTACTAAGTGCAAGTTAAAAAATTCAGTTCTAGGACTTTAATTAGCTATTAGACCCATCCAGCTGTGCTGCTGCCTGACACTGACAAGATTCTAATCAATTTTATATTGATGGCTTTTTTGCCTTCTTGGCAGTTAGTGGTTTGTAGCTACCAACTTGCTAGGCAACGAGTTGGCCCTAATGTATTTAGACCTGTATTTCCCATTGTATGCCTGCTTACTCTCTTGTAATCCCTTCCTCTCCAATAAATGTTAACTATAAACATCAATTTTTCTTGCTAATAATCACAGCGTTGGGATGAGCATTCCAAAGGGCGGGAGAGTGAGGGAAAAGGGCTGTAAGATTTGCCCTTTTGCCCTGGTTCCTTTTGAGTCAAGTTCCAGAAACTTTCCACATTGTTTGGGCTCACCCAGTGGCTTGGGGCTGTATCCGTTTGACACTGTAAAGCAAAGCAAAGCTGAAATAAAATAGTAAGCACAGTTGCAGTCATACGACTTTTCACTTAGTAACTGCTTTGTTTGATGACCGAGTTACCATCCCAATTGCAGTTGCTAAATGGGGACTGATTCTCTTTCTTTGTTCTGATTTCCATTTAACTGCTTTTACAATTCAATTTTTTTAATGACATAAATCTACCCTTATATTTTATATATTTTACTGTTATCATTCTATTACCTTTTGCGTTTCAATATGTTTTTCCAGGATCTCTTGTTTTTTCTTCCTCACATCTTGCTGAAGTCTTAATGCCTCCTAAAAATATAAAAATTCCAGGAAGCATCTCAATACCTTTGCTAATACCACAATAGCTAAAATGCTTCCAACTATGTACGTACAGGCAAGTATATACATACACACGTACACCTGTACACACAGAGATAAAATTTTAATTAATTGTTTTTAATTTAAAAGAATCATTATATATAGAAAAAAGCCCAAACCATATTATGTTTTCACTAATAACACATAATTATCTAACAATCACATATCTGAACAGGGTATCCGTGGTTAGACATTCTCTTCTCGTCAATGTATGGAATATTTGTTCAACTTATATGCAGAAACTCAGTAATTTAAAGGCATCATTGGAGGAAACTTGAACAAAATCATCTATATTCAAGTCCTGTTATTTTAAGGGTCTATAATTAAATTGAGATTTGAAGAACCCCTAAAAATCTAGCAAAAGAAAAGAACTGTCCATAATTCAAACATGTATTCTTCAACATGGGATTGCCATCATGGTAATATCATTGTGGAATTTCTGGAAAGATTGCCCACCATGTCCCTTCTCTGTTTCCCTAGAAGAGCTGCACAAAGCCATGCCTGGATTGGACATACAGTTATGAGGCCACTGCTATATGGAGGTTTTATATGTAATTACATGGATTGTGTATGTGCTTACTTTTCTTCTGTTATACACTAAATAATAATAATAATAAAACCAGAAAGTCCAGTTGTCTCTTGAAAAAGGCACCTTTGGGGGAATTGTGGAATTGTAATAGCATTTAATATCTTCCCATATCTCAAATATATATCTTATATCTCAGTGTTTTATTGTATTTCGCATTGTTTGAGATCTAGAAAATATATAAATATTATTGTTCAATTATGTATAATTGAATAACTAAAATTAATCTTGAAATATAGCAAAACAAATGTCACTTCTAACATATTGGATTTTTCAAGATAAGTAGTCCATGAGGAAAAACGAACAGCAAATAACACCAGGATTTTTATTCTATGTGATAACTGAAACCAGAGTTTGTAAATTATTTGTAATCATGATTGTATGCTACGATTGGGAGACCACACAAATGCACATATATATATACAGTTTCACATAAATATATTTGAAAAAAGTATATATTTATATAAACAGAAATTCATAGGAAGAAAGTAGTCTTTGAATGCTCCCAATTTCCTAATCATAGTTAGAAGATTATAAACAATATGCTTCAACAAGGAAAATGTCCTTTACCCACAATCACATTAAATGTACCTGTTTTTTCTTCTGTGCTTCACTGGAATCTAACAGGGCAGTATTAACAACAGGCAAAATTTTCTGAGCTGCCTTCAAAGCAGCTGGATTGTATACTGTTTTTGTCAAGCCGGTAGAAGTTGACAATACCTGTAGTAGAAAAATATTTCATTAGTACCTAATGAAATAGAAACTCTCACATCAAAGGCATGTTATCTAGACTTATCGAAGTGTTTTCTTAGCAATAAAATACAAAAGATTGCTTTTACCTACTTCTATATTTGAGAACATTCTATCTTACAGTCTACCAGTTTCCTAGAAGTCTTCCATCTTAATACAGATAAGATCTGCCCTCTTATAAGGAAAAACCATGGTCTCAACAAACACTGAGAGGTCAAAGGTTTATTAATAAAATAATAATATAATAAACATGTTTATTATAATTACTAATTACTATTTTGAATTCAAAAACAGTAAAATTGGGAGTTAAAGGCAATTTAACTGAAAGCTAAAGTATAATTTTAAAACTTGTAAAATCTGTGGTTACAGAGTGCTGTTGAGTCAAGACATGATTTTCATAGAATCAGAAAAACTCCTAGTTTCCTCAACGTACAAAAAATGGAAATTTAAGAAAGGGAGTTGTCTTATTTATCAATCAAATGTACATAATTGGATATCTGATTATTTTTTCTATTATATTATAATATATAGAAGGAACTGTAAGAAAGAGCTAATGAATTTTGTACATTAGAAGGGCATATTGAAATTATGAATTGTGGCTGTTAAAGAAGTTTTCAAAATAATCAGTAACGCTTTCAAGAAAGGCCTTAAATGTCTGTTGATTAGTCTCTGGTTTATTTTTCCTGTGCTAATTCTCTCTTACCTGCTTCTTTTTTCCCCAAAGCCTATGGACATATTATCCAACTTAAATTATCATGTATCACTATATGAGTATTGGACTCATCAAGTCAAAAGCATCTAAACTCACAAATAAAAGGCAGCAAGCTTTTAATTTGTAGTTTATAACTATATACCCACACTATTCAGTATCTACCTCCTCTATTATCCAATATGCAAATTCCATTAAGTAAAATAAAATTGTAATGAGTCTGAGTATCATCCTAATACTGAAAGCCACATAACCACGGATGCCAAGCAAAGAGCCCGAACCATTAAAGCAAAATATAACAGCTTAGCAGACATCATCTGGGTGCTTTGAGCTAGAACTCCCATAATCTCTTCCTATCAGCGATGCTGACAGAGGTTTATTAAAATGTTAATCCAAAAGGGTGCTCTTGCCAAGAGCTTTAGTAATGTGACAGCACACCACAGCAATTTCCTGCTGCTAGCTTTACTACACCAGTCATTTTCTAATGTCAAGCAATTTCACTTCCTCTGTACTAACAGATGCTGCACCAAATTTAAACTAGTTTTGTTAAACACCTCGGCATGCAAATCCATGCCGAAAAAGCAACAATTTAGGTTTCACTGACGATGTGAAAACGAGTATGGTTAGTAGCATTTCAACTGCTGTCGTGTCAGAGCTGCTATGGTTTTAAAGAAGCTGACAATTACTTTGCATTTATAACACCTGAACATCTGCTTTGAAGCTGACTCTGGTTAATTAGGTGACAGTTTGCTGAGTATTATAGTTTTCTTACCTTTTCTGTAGTTGGAGTAGGTGGTTTAGGCACAAACCCAAGTCTATCCTTTACAGACAGTTTGGTTACATTCTAGGTGAAAAAGGATCTGTTTAATGTTTGTAATACATGTTTTTAAGTACATTTTGTCTCACTTTTAAGGTAGCTATCGAAAACCCAACCAATTCCACCAAGATAAATAGAAGATTGTAGAAGGGTTTTGCAAAACGCCCATTCCCTTCAACTACAGGATTTGGGGGCATAACTTCAAAATGTACAACTTTCTGCTGGATCAAATACCAAACTTGGAAACAAATCAAACTGCAAGCTGATTTAAAAACTAGTGAGCGTACAGTGCAATAAATAATGGGACAGGGCCTATTTAGATATACCATTTCTATTTGCCGTGTAAAAAAAAAAAGAGCAAACAGCATTGATTCATTAAATCTCACGATGGCTGCTCAAAAGCAAAGTTTTGGAAGTGTGTCATCTACAAGAGTTTGGCAATACAGGTAGTCCTCTACTTATGATATGCCACATCCCAGATTAAAATGTTTTATGTTTTGCTTACATACCCAACTTTCTAGATTGGCCTTCCCCTACCACAAATTCATGTAACATTTGTTTTACTAATGAAGTTGCTTTAATTAATATTTCAATGAGCTTGTGAGCCATTATATCCTTTTTTTTTCCAATGGGGAATTTTCAAAGATAAATAAATAAAAACTTACTTGAGTATTAAAACACTTAAATTCTTCAGAGGCAATAAGATTAATCCCTTTAAACATTTTTGGCTATTCATTAGAAAGAACTGTAATGAATCTGTAAGGCGGCCTTATCAATTCAAATGTGCCACTTTACTAAACATGGGAATTAAACATAAAACTCATTTCAATCATTCTTAAAAAGTTCCGTTTCCCATTTACACTGCATAGGTGCTTCTAACAGAGAAGAAACTACAGTTTGGTTTTGCAGACTAAGAAAGTTAAAAGGAAAATTAAGAGTCACATTCACCTGAACTGTTTCCACACTGGCACTCTGTGCTTCAATTGGTTCAATGTTACTGGCAGGCACTGGACCTAATCGTTCCTTGACTGACTGCTTCACAACTGGTAAAATGGGTTGCTGGACCAAAGGCTGTATTACCTTAAAAAGAAATAAAAATCTTCATAATAGTTCATAAATATTTCAACTCGGGAGTATGACTGGCTTCTAGACATTTTACCATTATTCCTTTTTTCATGATGCTCTCTAATCTGAATGCTATTTTGGTATAATTATATTTTCAGTAAGTTTTATAAGGCCATAGTTCTGAAACTACTCAATTATTTAAATCTAAAAACAACAATTTAAGATTAAGTGTTCTTTAATCTTTCCTGTTTATGTTAACAATTTTTGTGCGATTGTATGAATATCCTCAGATTATCTTTCCAATAAATAATTATATGGGTCTATATAATACTTCAGAAAGGGATCAGATGAGTGTTTCAGGTTATCACAAAAACATACTCAAAGTTTAAAAATAGTATTTTTAGAGCCATGCATGCTTAAATATGTGTTCCACAGAGATGGTTGAACCTCATGAAATATCTTTGTAACATTCATTAAATAAAGCAATCCTGTTTTTTTTTCCAGGCTTATATATAACAGAGGGGGATGTTTTAATGAATAGCAGAGACATTTTCATTATAAGACTGGGAGAACTCTGCATTATGCACAACATTATTATTTAAATGAAACTAGGAAGGGCTAAGAATATCTTACAAGAACAATCAGGTACTAAAATGCTGTATTAGCTCCAAATGACTCATTTTCTTATAGTAAAAAATTCAAATATGTGAAATAAAATATTTAACTGATCTATATTCATAAGCAAAATTCTTATTCAAATAAAAAAAATTCTAAGTATTGATTTGGAAAATTCAAGGTTCAAACGTCTTGAAAACCATGCTAAAGTAGGTACTTAGCTTAAAAGACTTATCCAAATTAATCAAATTTTATTCTTTACCTTCGGAACTGAAGTTGTAATTGGGGGAGTACTGCCTTCTCTATGCCAATAGACTTTGATAAATCGATTATTTAAGACGGCTTCTGTACTTGATATTGCTTTTTTAGCTTCCTCGTGGGTAGCAAACTGGATGAGGGCACCTTCTGGATCTCCCTGGTAGGCAACCTATGATTTTTGAAGGAAAAGCAAACACAATGTAGAGAAATGCAGAGAGAGTCTTCTCCAAAAAGCACAAGACTCTTTAGGAATGTCATACAGAGAATATTCAGAACATTATTAAGCCACCTGGGAGTTCAAGCAGACTTTATTAGAAATCTCATAAGCAACCTGGTCTAATTTGTAATTTCTAGTCAGGAAGTGAAGAATGTAGTTATTCAAAATGTACATTTCTAGGCATTTTACTGAGTATGTTTTTGGCACAAATAAATAAAATTTTCTTGCAATTTTTTAAACCCCTCCCCAAAAAAAAGAAAGAAAGAAAGAAAGAAAATGTGCAATCCCAAATCATAGACTTTTAACAGGATACAAATGAACCAAATATCCTATTACACAAATATTTAGGAGAAGGCCTGCCAAATGAACCTTTTATTTTTTTTAAATTGCAGTACAGTAAATTGTAATACAGCTAGTCCTTTACCTACCACCTCAACTGAGTCTAAAATTCACAGTTAAGTAAATCACTGCAGTTGTCAGGTTAGTGACACGGTTGTTAAGTGAATCTGGCTTCCCCATTGACTTTGCTTTTCAGAAGGTCATAAAAAGGGATCACGTGTCCTTGGGACATTGCAACTGTTATAAATACATGCCAGTTGTCAAGCATTTGAATGTTGATCTTGCGACCATGGAGATGCTGCAATAATTGTAAATGTGAAAGCAGCCATAAGTCGCTTATTTCAGTGTCTTTGGAGCTTCAATGAACTGTTGTAAATTGAGGACTACGTGTATAGATTATTTGAGAAGAAAGGAACTAGTATTGTGCCACTTTACAAATACAGAGATAGGCAATCAAATTCCTTTCAAATGTTTAGAATTCAAATTCCCATCAGGCCCTATCAGCAGGGACAATTGCAAAGAAACGTGGAATAATTAGGCCAAAATATCTGGAGGAAACAATGTTGCTTATTCTTGCCTCAGGGTAACTGCAAAAGATTTAATTCTGTTCCAATATTTAACCTCTGATTAAAACTCTCTATTTAAACAGATGA
Source organism: Pseudonaja textilis (assembly GCF_049901715.1). Lineage (NCBI taxonomy): Eukaryota > Metazoa > Chordata > Lepidosauria > Squamata > Elapidae > Pseudonaja > Pseudonaja textilis. Next base: position 39,332,519 of record NC_141997.1, on the reverse strand, counting down.
TATTTTCATGCCTTTATGTATTAGAAAAAATACACTGTCATGATCCATGATTCAACTAGTAAAGAATTTCCAATATATTATTTTAAAAATATGGTCAAAAGGTTTACAGCCCTATTTCTCAACCTGGGACATTTTAAAATGGGAGGACTTCAACTCCCAGAATTCTCCAGCCAGCCACACTATCGCCTACCTGCAAATTCACTAAATTTCCAAATTTGCTGAAGTGTTCATTTAGTTTGCTGATATTATTAAGCTCTGTAGGAATTCTCCTCAGTTCAAGTTTTGTGTTTTCATTCCCAAATTGCATCTTCTTCTGGAAAGCCGGACTATTTGTTCTATTAAAATTTTGTCTAAAAAAAAAATTCAAATGCTTAAAGTTACTAATAGAAATCAATTCACAAGAGAATAGTTAAAACGTGGAATTAAATGATAAATAATCTGAAACTCAATTCCAAGAGGCATCTATTTTAAACACGGTTGTGGAACAAGAAAAGCTTCAGTATATCATTATCGGCAACTATCCAAATAGGGAAAAGCAAAGATCAATTCATCATCACGTGCCAGCCTCTATCATATATCGCCTATATATACTATAACGATCATAAATGAGTAACATTCCTTTAGATTCCCATGTTTTCCTCTACAGAAACCTATACAGGGCTAGCGTAAATATCTTGCTAAAGATTAAATCTTATAGTATATTAATGTATATTGCAAACTGAATAAACCAAGATTAATTCAGTTTGGAATGAGGAAGTTGTTGACATGTATATTAAAACTGGATGGAAATTAATCAAGGACAACCAACCTAGAACTAAGGAGAAATGTTCTGACAGTTAGAACGATTAATCAATTGTCCGGAATAGTACTGGTCTTCTGTTTGAGCAGAGGGTTGGAGCAGAAGACCTCCCAAGGTCCCTTCCAAGTCTGTTATTCTATTAAAACTGTTCTTAATTTGGAAAGCAGTATTTGGACATGTTTTCATGCAACAGAAACACCTGTATTACTCAAGTGAACTTATATGATAATGTGATTTTCTTTTAATATAGATATACAAATGTTGAGTATTACAGGGCCCATATAAAAATAATTCAAAGTGTTGTTTATTTGATCTGCATCTACAGTGTCCACAAGTATCCATCAAAAACAAAAAATTCAAGATAATGGTTGTAAAGCCCTGCTATTTTACATGAATACCTGATATTAGAAACACATACAAAAAAGTAGACTTCAAGTTGTTGCAGCTGCTATTTTCACTTGTTTTTTTGGCTTTCAAACTTTAAATCAAGTGTAGACAATATTTCTGTACTGTACCTAAATTCTGCTTTTAAAGTCAAAATATGTGGGGGGAGGGGGATTAAGAGGAGGGGGTCTTTTGAGCAGCAGAGGCCAAGACAGCTGGTTCTTCATTACTCTGTTGACTTTGCTGTCAGTAGAGCAAACAACTGCTTACTTGTCAAACCAATTCTTCTTTGCTGCAAGTCCATCGCCTGCGCCGATAGTTCTCTTCCGGGACTCTGAATCCACTACAATCCTCATACTGCTTTTATTGGGAGGTTTTTCTGGAGGAAGAAAAGAATACACTGATTAATTTTTAAAGGGTGTTTGTGCATTTTATAGTAGAATTTTCTCTCCTGATTACTGTCAACCGACTTACTACATTTTCACAGCATGTTAAATGCAGGACTTCTTTACATCCAGGTCCCTTTGATTCAGTGTTGGTCCAAGATACACTAAAACTACATACTTCAAAAGGAAATGCAAGTAACCCTAGAGGGGAAGTACAGCCTACACTGCTTAGAAAATATAATTTCTGTTCAGCTGTATTTATCAGATGACTTGTGTGTGACCTGAAGCCTGAGAGGGATTTCTTTGGGAAAAAGGCATCTCATAAAGAAGTACAGACAGTCCTTGATTTTTAACAGTTCATTTAGTGAATGTTCAAAGTTACAATGGCACTGAAAAAAGTGACTTGTGACCATTTTTCAGTTGGACCTTTGAAACATGGCCATGTGATCAAACTTCAGATGCTTAGCAGTTGGTTCATACTTATGACCACTGCTGTGTCCCAAGGTCATGTGATGCTTTTTTCAAAGTCAATGGGGAAACCAGATTCATTTAACAACCAGCTTCCATCAGGTATCCTATTCTATCCTTTCCCCCACTGTTCATCTGATTAGGAGCTTCCAACACCAATTGATTAAAGGTGTGGAGTTTCAATAGAGAGTACAGGGTAAATGGTTTATTACTTTCCCATTAACTTTTTTAACTCGTGCAAGCACATGCTTAGTTCACTGGGAAAAATGCAATGATGATGAGGATGGCACCACTAGAAATGATCCTTGCAACTTCAGTTCCTACCACATTTCCCAATTAGTAAAATGGTGAGCATTTGAGAGGAGGTACAAGCCTTGGTGAATAGAATAAACATAAGGTCTTCTAGAATCACGCGATACTACCCATTTACATTTTAAAGCAAGAAATCTTTCATGTTACCTCTTGGTGGCAGGTCCATATCACCTGAGGTCAGTCCTATCAAATTTGGTCTTTGGGCATGGACTCTGTGTCTATACATGGGTCTGGAAGTGCTGGTTATACTTGGGGCTTCAGGATTGTAGCCATCTGTGTCGTATGTTTCTGGCAAAAAAAATATATTATCTAATCATATAATTATAGAGAAACTTAAACCATATACTGCAGGCATGAAAATCAACCCTTAAATGATTCATATCAACAATTTGGTTTAGTGGGGGGAAAAGGCTATTTGGCACATATGCACAAAAGTAATTGGACTTCTAAGCTGAATAATTTTGAATTAAACTGAAAAGTTTTAAAAGAGTGAATTGTTATCCTAATAGATGTATGCTAAAAGCTGTACAAAAAACGACTTTTCACAGCTCCATCATAGATATACTCTTAATACATTTTATATAGGATCAAATCAGAATTAGAACACAAAGTAACTTTTTTTCATATATTTTTTACTACCCCAAAGTTTTTTTCAAACTTTTTTCTTTAAATTTTGTAGTATATAGTAAACTGGTTTGGGAGCTTTAATTTCAAAAGCTTTTGACCTTTTGAGGGGAAAATACATTTAATGCTCCATTAAGTCTGGGAGCCTAGTTTTCACAATTCTTTTGATCTTGTGTTTGAGTATAAAACTGCATCCCACACAGAGTCTTATTAAAATCATAGACTCTGCACTATTTTAGCTACCTAGAATGATCCTTTCTGACACTCAAAAGTGCCTTTTTAAAAATAAAATATATATGATGGCATTCAATCAAGGTACAATCAATCCCAAATGTTTTACCTCCCTTCGTGAACTGAAAATCTCTAGAAGTTTGGGGATATTTTGGAACCAACCTAACAGGGGAAAAAAAGACTGTAGAAGAGAGGGACCACTGAGAAGTCCCACTTCGAGAAAAGTCTATGACAATTCGCTGCGGCCAACCCGCCATGGCCATCTTGATAACTCACTGCATGACAAGAGTTATATCAGTATCAAAGAAATGGTGGAATAGAATGATTTAAAAAATGATTGCAAAGGAGGGATAGAATAGCGATAGCGCTTAGACTTATATATCACTTTATAGTGCTTTACAGCCATAATGTGAATGGCAAAAGTTAAAATAACTTTTATTTATTGTAAATAATGACATAAATTGTTAAACTGTCCCACAGTGAGTTGTTTTGCAGAGAGTTGGCCATGGTGAGTTGGCTGCAGCAGCTTGGCCATGGTGAGTAGTCCCATTCAGTGGTGAGATTCAGGAACTTTTACCACCGGTTCGGTGGGTGTGGCTTGGTGGGCATGCTTTGTGCGCCCACGTACACTTTGCACAGGCGCAGAGGCAATTGTGCAGACGCAGAGGCGTTCCAACTCACCTCCTGCAAGCCTCCACTCTCCCGGTCGCTTCAGCAGCTGCCACGCGACACTCTGCTGTGCCGCACAAAGCAGCTGCGTTTCAAAAGCAGAGGATAAAGGGGAGTATGGGAGCCTGGGCAGGCGGGTGGGCCCAACAGCAGAGAGAACCAGTTCAGTCTCCACTGCTCATCGCCGCTACCAGCTCAGCAGAATCAGGCTGAACTGGTAGAATACTACCACTGATCCCATTTACACCAAGACAAATTCTTTGTGTGTCCAATCACACTTGGCCAATAAAGTATAATAATGAAGTATTCTATTCTGTTCTGTTCTGTTCTGTTCTATTCTATTCTACTCCCCTCTGAGGGGATGGACTACTCCTCACATGGTTTTTTTCCTTTCAATGTTCTAAAACTCCACTGCACGTTATGTGTAGAAATCACTTTTCCTCTTTTATTTCTTTAAAACAAAAAATCCAGTACTACACCTGTGAAGAGAGAGGGCGGAGCAGGTGGCGGTTGGTGATGAATACCCGTGGTTACAACTGTAGGAACAGAGCTGGTAGCAGAATTTGGGGGAGCATCCATGCCAGAGGGCTGCAATGGTGGTAGTGGAGGTGGTGGTCCTACCAAAAATAAAAAAATAGTGGAGTTACAAAAATGACAAAAAAAAAAAAAGCAACCACATACTGCACAAAATAAAAGATCTGGGCTTCTTGTCTTTTGAAATCTTCTGCACCTTTAGAAATAGACTAGATCAGCGGTCCACCACTTTTGTGGCTTGGCGGCTCAGCTGAGGAGAGAGGAACTGAGCCACACAAGCAGCGGTCTGGCATACGCATTCACAAGTTCCCACCCATCTGCCACTCACGCAAGTTGAATGCGCGCACACATGTGCTCCAGCCAGCCACTCGCTCAGATCAATTCCAAATAACCCATGGCTCAGTAGTGGGCCTGGGGACCCCTGCACTAGATAACCCACATTGGGCCTTCATTCCAGGGCTATTTCCTTACCTAAACAAGGGAAACCAAATGACTACGAGTAGACTAAATAGCAGTGGGAGTGGGAACAATTTTTGAATTCCCTGTCAACTTCCCCATTGGCTTGCCTTGCAGGAAGCTGACAGGGAACATTGTAAATAACTATTACTTGAACACAACTAGGCGCAATAGCACGGAGGCAACCAGAGGTTTTACAAATTTCAATCCTATAAACATCATGGGTTTTGGATGCATTTCTAAATTAGCCTCTTTGAAAATATCTTGACCATTGCCCTATGATGTTGATTATTACTGAATTAAAAGATTACAAATAATCAGACATAAACGTTTTAGCAGTATACAGCAGTATATTGGTAGCAGTATGAAGTAAATAATGGCTAACATGTTTTGTTTCTTTGAGATGGTAACAGTATCAGGATAGATATAAATCATTTATTAAGAAAACTTGTCTACAATCACTAGGGGAAGTATCTGTTGTATCATGTTAATGGGCCATAAAACAATTTTCTTTTCAATGTAAAATGTGGAAAAGAAAAAAAATAATTGCAGCAGTTCTAATTACAAATTATTCTCGTTGTTAATTCCAACTTGTCAGCTATATCACTATTTCATAATACGAGTGTTAGAACTGTAACTAAAGGAAACACAGATTATATCACACATTTTTTAAAAAAAATACACTAAAGTGTGCTTTGCAATCAATCTAATTTTAATTTTTTAAAGCTTCATCTGGATCCTAAATATCTAAAAAGGTATCTCCCTTCTATATATTATCATAATAAAAATGTGTGTTTGGGAGGAAACGGGTTATAAAATGTACAGTAGGAGTATTTATCTATTTATTTCACACATTTTATTGACTGCCAACTTTTGTATACATAAGGCAATGAACAAAACTCTAAGAAAAATACATTCATAAAACTAGGAGCAATTAGTACTAAATAATCATGCGTAAAGCAGCTGAAATATCATTAGGTTCCAAAAAGCATAATAAACAGGGAACTATAAAGAAATTTCCAAAAGCCTGGGACATTCAAGGCATTCTATTACTCAGCAGGCAAAACATCAACATCAGGTATTTTATGGGTGCCCTACCAACTTCGCTTCATGTGGTATATGGTCCCTCACTAAGCCTCCCTTACAAGAACGCAATCTTGCCAGGAGAATCCTGAATGTAGCCGAGAGCCAAGTTACATAATGTTTGAAAGACAGTAACACACACTTTGAATGGGGCCCGTAACAAATTAACAACTCATGGAACACCCACACCGCAGGTGTTACAGGGCTGAATTTATTAACTGTTCTTGATCAACTAAGCTTCCAAGTTGTCCTTCAAAGACAATCCACATAAACTATTGTGGAAATCTAATCACAAGGCGACATGGGTATAGTTTACTGCTGTTAAGATTTCCTGCACCAGGTACCGTAGGCCTGAAATATTAAGAGGACTGGATGAACACCCTACTTTCATTCAGGTCCTGATGAAAGACATCCAGAACAATGTTTCTTCCATCTCATGACCTAGCCTGAACCCTGATTGAAAAGGGTCCAGTAAATCTCTTTCCTACAGGATTTTTTTTTTTAAACTGAAGAACTACAATCTTCCCTGATAAGTAAAATTTAAAGACAGGTACCTGGGATTGATGTTCTTCACTAGTCTCTTGCCTCTACCGTGGTTTAGCACTGATGAGAAACATATAAATCAGAAAGTGAACTGACCAGACTCATCCTCTCCCTAAGGCACAATGTGACAGACAATCTCACCTATCTATGTTTCAAAAGTGCTTTTTCAAAAGGCAACTGGTCAATTTTTTTTTCCCTTGAGGAAGATGACGTTTCGCTTCTCATCCAAGAAGTTTCATCAATCACTGATAAAACTTCTTGGATGAGAAATGAAGCGTCTTCTTCCTCAAGGAAAAACCAGTGCCCAGGTGCCTTTTGAAAAAAGCACCTCTGAGACAATCATGACCTGAATGGCTGAGAATTTCCATGGACATCTCATCCATCCATGTACAAAGGCAAGCACATCCGGTCTCAGCCAAGGTCTCGGGGGGGGGGGGGGATCACCACTTATACCCCTTTCCTAATCACAGTATTATCTGGACGCACAATGTGAAACATTTGCAGCCAGCAGATTTGTGATTTACAGAACCTACCTGTTACAGGTGGAAGACTAGGTGGTAAAGGGCCTGGTGGTGGGACAGGCGGTCTAAGATTTACAGGAGGAGGAGTAAGAATAGGTGGCGGAGGAGGAAGTCCCGGAGGAGGAGGGCCTTCGACAACCGGAGGTTGTGCTGGAAAAGGCAGTATGCCTGGAAGGTTCACATCTTCTACAACTACAGGGTCACTTCCATGATCAAAGGGACACATATCTCCTCTCATACAAAAACCTTTCTCTGAAACAAGGAAAGCAAAATAAAATTAGGAAAGCGCGTAGTTAGTATTTTCAATAAACATTACGAATATAGCTATGCAATAGCTGAATACATTACAATGCAATGAATTTTTTTTATACCTTTGCACAGTAGTACGTATAAAATATTAAAGACAAAAATATCTGAGAATGTTTAAAATCTTTGATCATTACTATCTATGGGGTTCAAGGAAAAATATAAAATACAGATAGTCCTTGATTTACAATTTATTTTTTTCATCTTCCAATAGTTTTTTTTTATTAGTTTATAGAGTAGCATACAAAGAAAATACAAAAGTAAAACAGTAGGGAAAATAGGGAAGGCGAACTCCCTTTGGTACAGTAGATTAAGACATTACAATGCAATGAACTCTTTTATACCGTTACACAATAGAATATAAAACCAAGGTGAATAAAAATCGATGATTTTTAAAAAGAAATAAAAAACGGATTTTTAAAAATCTAAATCTGATATTTTTAATCAAATTTATTTTAATAAGATGCTTTTGGAATAAAAATCTATCTAAAGATAATTTTCTATTTTAAGATACATTAATAATTTAGTTTATTCAGCATGAAATGGAGCTGAGATACGTAGCACGGGGCTGCATATTCTGCAATATAGGGACTGTCGGTGAGTAAACAGCAGGTCAGAGGAGGAGCTGCTACGGGACAGAAATGACAGTTGCTCTTTAAAAATTATGATTTAAATTGAGTTAATTTAAATCAAGCCTTTTTACTAGTGATTTAAATCATTATTTAAATTGTGATTTAAATCGACTTAATGTAAATCAAATCCACCCTGTATAAAACACTAAAGACCAAATCATCTAACGAGAATATTTAAGATCTTTGATCATGAATATCTGAGGGTTCAAGGAAGAAAAGGAGAAATATAAAAATAATATAGATAGTCCTCGACTTACAACAGTTCTTTAGTGACCGTTCAAAATTACAATGGCACTGAAAAAAGTGACCGTTTCTCATACTTATGACTGTTGAAGCATCCCCACAGTCATGTGATCAAAATTCAGATGTTTGGCAATGGACTCATACTTAGGATGGTTGCTACGTCTCGGGATCATGGGATCACGTTTTGCAGCCTTCTGGCAAGTCAATGGGGAAGTCAGACTTGTTACCAACTTAACAACTGCACTGAACAACTGTGGCAAGAAAGCTCATAAAATGGGGCAAAACTCACTTAATGAATGTCTCACTTACCAATAGTAACATCGAGCTCAATTGTGGCCGTAAGTCGAGAACTTACCTATACATGCATCTTTATCTTTTAATACTTGGGTCAAATTTTCCGGGCTTACCGTCATAGTCTCTGCACCGTTTCTTTGGTAGTGGGGGCCTTCCATAGGAATTGTGGTCCAACTGTTCTTCATGAAATTCTGACCAGCTTTCAGTAGTACTATTTCCATGGTGAGCAGGAGCGATGACAGTTATAGTGCTACTTAGCGTAGGGACAGGATAGGGACCAGATGAAATGTTTGTTACGGAAGAAACCGGAGGGTAACTGTTTTCTAACGGCTCCGTTCTGTCCAAGTCATACTTCGGCTTCCCCAGATCTCTTTCTATAAAACAATATTTGAGAACTGTGGAAGGTGACAGAATAACATAAGCAAAACAGCAACTATTATGCAGGCTAATCAATTCTCGCAAAATAAACCCTCCAAAATTGAATTAATGTGACAAAAAAAACCCCACCTCACAATTAGTGAACATTTCAAACAATATAATAAATTCTAAAATATAAATGCTTTCTATATAAATATTATAAATTCAGTGGGCATCCACTGCTTTTTATTAATTTGAAGACGGCACATTTTATCCTGAGATAGTCAGGCATTTTTAATTACGGTAACAGACAGTGCTTGTCATGGGATATTATCTGGTTTTCTGGGAATGAATGCATCCAAACAACATTCTATCACGGTGGTCTCTGGACACTGGAGCCAGAAGACGGGGCAGTCAAATATAAGTTGGACTTAAAATTTCAGGTAATTCCATTCTATTTGCAATTTGCAGGAAATGGGAAAAACCATGTTAGGCAGCCGCCCCCAACTTTTGGAACACCAGGGACAGGTTCTGTGGAGATTTTCTGTGGACTAGAGGGGGCGTGGTTTCGTGTGCTGCCTACATCCTGAAGATGGGGCTTTGCTTGTTTGTGGGGGCCCAGCTTCTGGCATGCCGTGGCCTGGTGCTCCGATTTAAGGAAAAGCTAAAAGCCTAAAATCTGGTCCATATCTCAAAGAAAGGCCAAAGAAAATCTGAGTGGACCTTCCTACATGCTATATCTATAATTATAGTTATTTAAATGAAGTACACTGCACATTCATGCTTAAGGTTAATAGTTACCTCTGCTTCTTGTTCTACTTCTACTGCGACTCCTACTCCTATCTCTATCTCTGTCCCGCAACCTTTCTTTACTCCAGCTTCGACTACGGCTCCTGCTGTAGCTTCGGCTCCTCCCCCTCCTTCTATTGTAGCGGTCTCTATAGGATTCTCTTCGTGGAGGATTCCGGTCATAATCTCTCTTGCGAGAACGGTCGTCTTTCTTCCTTTCATCCCTGCTTCTAAATATTTTGGACAAGAAAACTTTATAAGCATAAATTTTATATATTCTAAAGGGAAAATTCATATATAAAAAGGCTACTTATATCAACAATAGTAGAAATATTTAACCAAAACCTAAGATAATCATAGAAAATATTGCCCGAAGAGGTTGCTGGTAGGAATGTAAAATTCATCAATTTGAGAAAGGAATTTTCCAGACAACTCTAGAATATTCCAATCCAATTTTGGAACATGCTATTGCAATGAGGGTTCAGCAATTTCTGGAAGTAAATCCTTCAAACCAAGAGTGGTACAAGGTCTTTCAGATGTAGGTTCTTTACAATGTTCCATTTTCAGACTGATGAGTTATAAATACTCCAAGTTACTCGTCCAATGTACATACATACATACATACATACATACATACATACGTACATACATAGACAGATAGAGCTAAAGACAAATAAGACAGACAGACAGACAGACAGACAGATATAGATAGATATAAAAGCACTATATATTGTCTATGACAAAATAATGAAAGTAGCAATGTTACTTTCTTTACTTACTTTACAATTTTAACATATACGGTACTGGCTAATTTTGTACTGGCTTTACAGTACTGGCTAACTTTTAACTATACAAAAGCAACCCACCCACCCCCCAAGTTCAGATAGTGGCACTTTTCTAAAATGCAATTATTCCATTGCGAATAAGTTATATGTCATGAAAAGTGCTTGTTTGTATGTCTATTAAAAATGTAACTTTAAAACATTGATTTTTAATTTTTTGTTTAAAACACAGATACTTGTTCATTTGTACCTCTTTAAACCTTATGATACTGACATAAACCAGTATCTTAGCATTTATATAAAAGTTCTAAAAATCAGAAACATATATCAACTGCAAGAATGAGAAAAATAGGTGTTACCTGGTGTCTCGGTATCGTGAACTTGACTGAGGAGGACTATGATTAAGTCTTCTAGAGAATTTTTTCTCTCTTTCTTCTTCCTTAATTATCTTGATAAAAAGGAACATGAAACAGATCTTTTTTTTAACAACCAAATGAAAGATAGTGAAAATGAAAGTGCCAGAAATAAATCTGTGTGTCTAACCACACTTGGCCAAACAAAATAAATATAAATATGAGGGAACTGTACAAAGTTCTCCTAGGTTTGCTCACAAAACTTGCACATCCTAACTGATTTATCCTACAGAAAATACCATATCACAAGAGTAAGTTATAAAGCATGAAGGTTATTTTGTGCTGTTGTGTTCTATTAGTATTCCTTACCACCTGTTTCTCATAGTATTACATAATGTGATATATTTTAAGTTTTATATCTCTACCATATATGTTGTCAGGACTAACTATTACTGTAGTCTAGAAGACATTCACAAGAAATATCATAGTTTTAACAAACTTCCATTCATATATACTAAAGTAAGAACAGCAATGCAAAATGTAGATCAGGTTACAAGACACAGATAGTCCTTTTACAACCATTTATTTAGTGATCATTTGAAATTACAATGGCACTGAAAAAAACTAATTTATGACAAGTTTTTCACATACCGTTACAGCATCCCTGTAATTATGATCAAAATTTGGACATTTGGCAACTGGCACAGTGGCTCAGTGGCTAAGACGCTGAGCTTGTCGAGTAGAAAGGTTGGCAGTTCGGCAGTTTGAATCCCTAATGCCGCGTAACGGAGTGAGTTCCCGTTACTTGTCCCAGCTTCTGCCAACCTAGCAGTTCAAAAGCATGTAAAAATGCAAGTAGAAAAATAGGGACCACTTTGGTGGGAAGCTAGTGTTCCGTGCGTCTTTGGTGTTTAGTCATGCTAGCCACAGGACCATAGAGACATCTTCGGACAGCGCTGGCTCTTTGGCTTAGTAACGGAGATGAGCACTGCCCCCTAGAGCCAGAAACGACTAGCACATATGTGCAAGGGGAACCTTTACCTTTATGTATTTATGAGAGTTGCAATATCCTGGGGTCATGGGATCACCTTTTGCAACCTTTTGACAAACCAGATTTGCTTAACTTGTTACTAACTTAACTGCAGTGATTCACTTAGCAACTGTGTCAACAAAGGTCATAAAATGGGGCAAAACTTACTTAAATCTATCTTGCTTAGCAACAGAAATTGTGGGTTCAATTGTGGTAGTCAAGGACTACCTGTATAACATAAGCTTAAGAGAAAATACGGGCGATTATTACCTCTTCTTTTTTTACTTCTTTTTCTTGATGCTGAAAGAAGTCTGATTTCAGGCTTCCTGAAGACGGCTGCTCAGGTGGAGGTAGATAGCTCTTGGTATTGACGGCATCAAATAATTTTTCTACAAATATCTGTGTCTCTGAAATGAAACCCAAACAGTATACAGTACATAACAGGCAACTTAAGAAACATTTTTAAGGGCTATTGTTATTGAAATATTAACCTTTTTTTGTTAACTTTATCTATTGGGACAATTCTATTTCCATAGAATCAGTTCTAGGATTTCCAGCTTTGCAAACAACATATATAACTTTATGTTGGTTCTGCAATGAGACATTAAATGTTTCTAGAAATACAATAACAACACATTCAGCTACTTTGGCACACTGGATAGCATGCAGTACTGCAGGCTACTTCTGTTGACTGCTTAGAGAGGGCTGTAAAGCACTGTGGAATGGGACTTCCGGTGGCATTTCTGTTGACAACAGATCAGAGACAACGATCGTGCGCGGCTTTGATCCGTGTTTCCCTTGTTGGAAGGGTCCCCACGGGACCAGAGTCATCTGACTCACCTTGGAGGAGTGGGAGAAGAGGGGGAGACCGCTAGCTGGGTCAAGGGGAGCTGCATCTCCCCTCCCTAGCTAGATAAATATGGAAGACAGGGAGAAACGGCAGTCTAAAATGGATACCCTGAAGACAGAAAGCTGCTGGGACCGTAAGTTTTGTGCTGGAGCGATGAAGTGATGTGTAACCGGATAAAAGAACTGAATGTTTTCTTAATAACCCCGAGAAATAGAAAGAAAGTGCCCTCACGCAAGAGTATCACAGCGGCGAACAGAAAATAAGAGGAAAATACTAGGTAAACAAAATTGGGGTATAAAAGTTACCAAAGAAATTAGAGACTAAATTTTGAATAATATAAATTGGCATTAATTAAGCATTGGATAAAATGCTGGACTTGCCTGGAATTTGTTATGAAGAAAATTAATTGTGGAAATGATTGGAAATTAATGTTTACATAATTAAAAGAGAAAAGAACTTTGAAAAGTAGAGAGTGATACAGAGCGCCATCTAATGGTCAAAGACATTTTTTCCTAAAAAAATCTTATGGAAATTTACTGGACTCATAACTGTTATGAAACAAAAGATAAATAAAATAATAAGTATCCCGGAAATTTAAAAAAAAAAAAAGAGGGAGAAATTCTACTAAAAGGATATACAAATGCAATTTCCTGGGACTGTTGTGTGTTGATTGTGAAAGAGACAGAAGGATTAACAAGAGAAACAAAGATAAAAGGAGACTTTTGGCAAGGATTGCAATAAAAGACTTTGAATATTAATATTGGAAAAGAAAATAATGCTGATGGCAGAAGAACAAAGAAATTCCAGCAAGGCGGAGTTAAAGAAAGAGGCTCAGGTAGACATGGAGAACAAGAAACAGTGCCAAAAGACACTAAAGGAATTAAAACTATGACATTGATGACAGAGTCAATAAATAAAAGAGAAAAACACTCCCAGGATTAAACAAAGGAAGAAAAAAATAGACAAGAAATTTCAAAAAAGAGAACAGGAAAGGTGGGGGGGAGAAAATGGGCGAAATGTTAGAAGGAAAGATGATCAGGGAATTTTAGAAAAGGGAAAGTTGACTAAAATTAAAAGAAATAATAAAGCCAAAAAGTTCAGAGATAAGGGTTAGGGATTCTATAAGGGAGATACCACATAGAATATACTATATATTGGTATTTAGTTTAAAACTTGTTGGGAAATACCTTAGGAATATATAATTACGTATACATATATGAATATGAACTATATATAAAATGTTTTGTTATGAACCCTTTTCTTTCTTCGAGGATTAAAATAAGGGAATGAAATGAATTAAAAAATGATTATTAATGATTATAAGTAAAGTGAAGATAAAATGAGAGATATTAAGAAGTTATTTTAGTGATTTACTGGGAGGGATATATACAGTTGACTATATATACAGTTGATTATTTAATGGATATTAGAATTGTACAACGAGAATATTTTATTATGATTAAAGTAGGGGAATGGAAAATACCATGTAGATCCTAAATACATTGATTTTATTATATTTTTACTCTTTTTAGATTGTTTATTATATATCAGCTTAGAGAAAATTAAGGACAATAATGATGTGTAATATAAAATAGGTGGTAAGCTGAAAATGGAAATAATAAAGAATTGAAACTTATGCATGGATGAAATGATATTGAATTAATGAACTGAAATATGAATTGCAAATTTATTTAAAGATGAATGAAGTGGATAATAATATGAGTTAATATTATATAAGATTAATGGAAATGAAAATATGACTACGTACAAGTGTTACAATCTGGAAACATGTTGTTCACGTGAAAAGTTGTATAAAATTTTAAAAATAAAAAACTTTTTACAAAAAAAAAGCACTGTGAAATGGTATATAAGTCTAAATGCTATTGCTATACTTAGGCAATGATGTTTTCAAGCAAAAGCAATGTTTTAGAATACTTAAGAGGTGGAAAGAGGTCCATTCTGAACAGTCAAGGGAAGGAAGAAACGCATACTAATTGCCTGAAAGTTGTTCATTTTTATTCTAGGCAGCTGTCTCATAACTTTTCAAAACATATTATTTGGAGAATCCAAAAGAAAACCTCATGGTGAACATTTGCAAGAGCAGCATTCAAACATCAATCAGTTAAAAGCTTATGTCATACTGTAGTTTTTATATATCTATGGGGAATGAAGGCATTGGTAAAATAATTTCCAACTTGTAATTAAAGTGGATTAAATCTTAAATGAGATTAGAATTTGAAATTAGGTCCTGAAGCTTTAAATTTTCAAGAACTTACCCTTCTGAAGAAATACATCCAGTTGATCCACACATAGTGCTTTAAGTTCTTTCTCACTTTTATCTTTTTTTACCAAAGCAAGAACATACTTAGCAAGAGCTGATGGATCCGCATCACATCTACAAATGAAGAACACAACTAATTCATAAAGGTATTTTTAAACCTCACTTCCAGGTAATAATTATGTCGAACATATTCGACATGTTCGAACATATGTGTAATGTTTTGATGCAAATTATATTTAACAAAATCAGGTTTAATTTATAGTCATAATGTATTTAGCTATTCCCTCAGTGTTGAATTTTATTCCAAATATATACTTTACTTTTTCCTACCCTTGCTACTAAACAATACTTTTTTAAAAGCTTCTTTCAACTGAGCACTATTATAGAATTTATTCTACTAGTATGTATTATTATTATATATCTAGCAATTATTTCTGTAGTAAGTAAACATTTAAAGGAGCAGAAAGAAAAGCAAAAGTATTAGTTCCAAAGCCCCCCTCATCAGAAATACATACCAAAGAACCATTCAATTTTATTTTACTTCTTTAAGAAAGTTGTAAGCTTAAGAGATGTACACTTAAAGATTACTTAGGATGCTGAATTATGGAGAGGCTTTTATCAAAGTAATGTAAATGTGAAAGGCAGCACGGCACTTCTGTAGTCACAATAAGGAGTTTAGCCATCAGTGAATATAGTATCTCCAGATATTTTTCCTAATCAAAAACTTCTTCGAATGTTGATGGGATGACAATAATACTTAGTTTAGATTGAACATTTTTGTTTTATATTAATGTTTCAACTGAGAAACACAATGTTCTCAATGTATCTTACAAAGATTCCATCAACCCACTAATATTAAAGTCATGAGTAAGCAGACTTCAAAGGTGACTTCCAAAAAAATGGAAGCATTTTCAAATATATCAGAGATATCTGGAAAGCTGCATGTTCTTCTAAATTAAAAATTAACTTTACAATACTTTAATGGTATCTCCTGAACCATATCCTTTCAGGAAAAAGCAGTTATAACAAAGAAGCAATATTTAATACAAGATTTATGTTAAACATTTAACATAAGGTTATAGTCTAAATTCCTTCTATATCTAAATGACATAAATGTACTTCAGGGCTTTTTTTTTTCTCTTTAATTTGGAATTGAATTAAAGACTACAGAACATGAGCTTATAGATCTTAAAGTTTTTAGGTTAGTATTTTTAAAAAGTAAAGCTTTATTGGTGTACGTCCAAATTATCTGATATATACTTTGCACATTATAATGCAAATAAATTATTAATACATTCTTTTATTTTCAGATTGAATTTTAAATGAAACGAGTCAGGCAAAGCCATAAGTACAACTAACCATAGCATGATGTATGAATATGACTGATTTCAACTGAAAATAAAGGAAAATACCAGGTAAGATTTAACTTCAATTTGTAAATGACTTCATTTTCTGACATAATACTCCTTAAAACTAATACCTGCAGTTTATTACATTTCTAATATGAACTTTGTCAAAAGTGTCTGATAAATTCCAACATGTCTAAGTTGAAAGAAGTTTTTTCAAATATATACTTTTTTCAAATTAAACTATTTGAAAAAGCCTCATAAAATAACTTCAAATATATGTGTCGTTCCATTACAATTTTAACTAACCATACTGATAAATCTATGCTCTTTCAAGTCTTGCTGACTTACAGCTTCCAACATTTTGTATCACTAGCTGTTTTTGCCCTTCCATTCAATCATGTCTAATTCTCAGAAATTGGATAAGTTCTGCAGTTTTATTTGCAAGCTTTTTCAGAAGTGGCTTGCTATTATTGCCTTTCTCAGGCAATTCTTTAGGACATACTGGAAATTGTAATTCACAGGATCTAGAGCTCCATCACTTAAGTTGCAACCAATTGGAGCTGAGCAACTACAGTATGTCGCTCTATTAAGTTCTGAAGTTTATGAATCAATGTGTATGAATGAACATGCATGAAAATGAAATGTCTGAAAATTAAGTAAGCTCTGACGTTTGTTAATTGATAGGCATGGAAAATCTGTTTACTCCTGGTGTAAAAAAATACATTGGTATCCAAAAATTCATTTATATGAAAAGTTCCTTCACTACTTCATTGACAACTTGTCAATGAACAGCTTAATCAACAAGTTAATCAACAGAATAAATAAATGCGGAAAAGAAACAAAATAGGTAATAGCTGCACAGTTCAATTTCTGGCTCTAATTGCTACACGTGTACCCAATTCTCTGGTCTGCACACTTTTTTTAAATTTCTGATATTAAGTATAAATGTTGCAGTGGTGCCATTCTACCGGTTCGCCCCGGTTCTGGCGTACCGGTATCGTCGAAGATCAGCGGAAACCAAACTGGTTTTCTTTGAGGAGCTGCTGTTGGGAACCACCCACCTGCCCAGGCTCTGCCACTGACCTTTATTCCCTGCTTTTGAAGTGCAGCTGCTTTGCGCAGCACAGCAGATAGCCGCGCATCAGCTGCTGAAGCGACAGTGAGAGTGTAGGATTGCAGGGGATGAGTCAGAAAGCCTCTGCGTGTGCAAAATGCGTGTTTGGTGCGTGCACGCAAAGTGCGTGTGCATGCTAAGCATGCCCACCAAGCCACACCAACCAAATGGTGGTAAACTATTTTGAAATGCACCACTGAAACGTTGGGAGTATCAAGGAATCAATTCAGTTATTAGTGGTTG
Organism: Pseudonaja textilis; assembly: GCF_049901715.1. Lineage (NCBI taxonomy): Eukaryota > Metazoa > Chordata > Lepidosauria > Squamata > Elapidae > Pseudonaja > Pseudonaja textilis. The sequence goes on along the minus strand of NC_141997.1, from coordinate 39,314,886 downwards.
ATTATTCTTATCATTTGAGGGATCCCAAAGCATACCAGAATTCTTCTGAATGGATCAACCATACTATCTCCCCATAAATAAATGTAAAAGCTGTTGTAAGACTATCTGGCATCAACATTTGTCACTCCACTGATCCCTAGGGTTGATCTGACTATTTTCTTCCCTCACTGCTCCATTAGCATCCTTCTTGAAGCTGCATGAGGGTGACTATTCCAGGCAATACTATATCAATTTTTAGTCAACAATAGCTGTGCTCCACTGCTAAAATCTCCAAACAGCTAAAAGAATTTGATCTTAAGAACTATCTTGAGAGTATATAAAATATTTTCTGAAAACGGGAATTTCATTTTGAAACCTTGCTACTCATTCTCAAATTCAATGCTGTTACAGATCTTTTGATCTATCTCTATAGATATTATTCGTAAGTACTTTTTTTGCTTACTATAATCTCATTTTTTATGGTTCCCTGTTTTTTTATTGTTTTCTCATATTTTCAGTGGAATTTTGATTCCAATGTTACTGGCTTTTCCTTTTTTTGTTATATTTTCACTTACACTGTACCACTTTTATTTCCCAAAGATACAAAAGGAGTTACAATTAAAGTATTGTCTTACTCATATTCCCTTTATAATGATTTACAAAATCCCAAGGCATTTAACAAGCATAAAGAACACAGTATTTTAATGAGCTTTTTTCCACAATGTCTACATATAATGAAAATATTCAACCATCCAATATTAACAAATAAAGAACATGATGCCAAAGGAGAAAATCCCCCCCTCAAAAAAATAATTTGAAAAAAGCCAAAGCACAAGTTCAAATCAGATAGAAATGAAACACCCCAAGGAGCAGAGAAATAAATCAACACTTTAACAATACAAAAATTGTTTGCCCAGCCTGCATGGATAATATCTCCAGAGACATTTCCAGCTTGGGAGAAAGACAGAAAACAATAGGAAAGATTATTCAGAATGATACATCAAAACTTATTTTTGCAGTAAATGTAGCTGATTTGCTGCTGGATGAAGAAAACCTTCAGCCTGATGAAAGATAAATGGCATTAGGGCAGCCATTGTTCTTCACAAACAGTTGTGAAGACTGATAATAAAAAAGTCATCTCAACATGTGGTATTTAAAAGTTACTTTAATATACATAACACATGCATGCACAGAAAATATATAATGAGCAAATTAGAGCTAACTAAATTCATATATAGGCTCCCCCCAAAGTCAGATCGAATCATGTACTAAACTGAGTTCTGAAGAAGACTGGAGGTTTTTAAGAAGAGACTGGATGACCATATTGTGTAAAATGGGAGAGCGTCTCCTGCTTTAGCAGGGGTTGAACTAGAAGACCTCCAAGGTCCCTTCCAGCTCTATTCTGATTGATTGATTGAAAGAAAAGAGAAAGTCTCAATTACTGTACAGATCAGAAGTCACCAACTGGTGGTTCATGAGAAAATTTTGGTGGTCCAGAGAAATGTCCCCCCCCACACAAGCATTAATTCAGTTCAGTTAGAGATGGGAGTATTTCAAGCTATTAAGCATTTACAATTTTGTTATAATTAAACAAGCATATATTAAATATATTAATTTTGTTATATTAAAATTTTGTTATATTTTGCATTTTGTTATATTAAATAGGTGCATTTCATATTAATAAAACAGAAGTTCTCTGATCGTTATTTTACAAATGTATCTTTTTTAAAAAAAATATATATTAGTGGTCATGAGTTTGGTGGTCCTTGAGGTCCAAAAGGTTGGCGACCCCGATACGGATAGTCCTTGACTTACAATCATTATTTAGCGATCATTCAAAGGGACCACAGCACTAAAAAAATGAGTTACGACTGTTTTTCACTATTACGACCGTTGCAGCATCAACGTTATGGTCATATGATCAAAATTTGGATGCTTGGCAACTGGCTCATAGTTATAACTGTTGCAGTGTCCCATGGTCATGTGATCACCTCTTGAGACCTTGACAAGCAAAGTCAAAGGGGAAATCAGATTCATTAAACATGTTTCTATTTTAACAACTGCTGTGATTCACTTAACAACTGTAGCAAGAAAGGTAATAAAATAAGGCAAAACTCACTTAATATCTTTACACATATGTATGTTTCCTAGTCATATAGAAAGAAATATCTACAGATGGTTTCTTCAGTATATTTGTCATTGATTGCTTTTATGAGGCTCTGGTGAAGTTACCAGAGAGCCAGTAACTCTGCAGGATCTACCAAAATAAAAGAACACTAGGAAAGCCAACTGAAAAAGGAAAACATGCAGATTGACATGTTTTATCTCAAACTATTTCTTTATTATCACAATTGCCAGCTAAAACCAACAAGAATGACACATGTGCTTCCCTCCTGGATCATCTAAGTGGCAGAAGCAGGCTTGATCAAAGGAATGTATTGCTATTTATTGTTATTTCAAAGATTATTTCTATGTACTTGTAGCAACATGTATCTTTGCAAACTAACAAGAGTTTCACAATTGAGAAGCAGCAAAAACCCAGTAGCAATGGAAATCGAGCAGGATCATGGTGTCAAAACTATAGAACATTGGGTAATCACACGCTTTGAAATAGCAATAAATGGTATTATTCTTTTGACCAAACCTGCTTCTACACTTAGATGATCCAGGAGTAAAGGAACTGGTTCATCTAAATGTCAGCAGGAGGTCAAAGGAATTATATCATTTATTGCTATTTCAAAGCAATTACCCAATGTTTTCTATAGTTTTGACACCATGGCCCTGCTTGATTTTCATTACAACTAGATTTTTGCTGCTTCTCAGTTGTGAAAATATGTTGGTTTGCAAAGATCCATGTTGCTACAAGTACATAGAAATAATCTTTGAAATAGCAATAAATGCAATAAATAGCAAAAATTCCTTTGACCAAGCCTGCTTCTGCCACTTAGATGATCCAGAAGGGAAATTGGCATTGTGGTAATAAGGAAATAGTTTGAGATAAAATGTCAGTCAATCTGCATGTTTTGCTCTTTTTTTTTCCAATCTGGCTTTCCTAATGTTCCTTTTATTCTATTTTGGTGTATCCTGTGGAGTAGCTTTGGAGCCTTAGAACATCACTCCATGAAAATATACTGAAGTACCAGGTGTAAAGATTTCTTACATAATTCCAACCCATGCATTAATCTACAGTTTAATTTTGACATAAGCAGGTAAATTTTTTGAATGAGCTGAACAATGTTGTCACAATTGATCAGTGGGGTTATTTAAAACCTTCATACATCACCCTCCCCACCACTTTATACCTACGCATCCACATGAAACAGGGTCTCAAAGAAGAGATTGGGGGAAGGGGGTAGAATTACACATCCTCACGTTTGAATACAAACCCTGCATGTGAAGGAGAGGGGAACTTCCTTAGAATGAATTAAAATAGAGCTGGAAGGGACCTTGGAGGTCTTCTACTCCAGCCCCTTGCTTAAGCAGGAGACCCTATACCATCTCAGACAAGCGGCTGTCCTGTTTCTTCTTAAAGACATCCAGTGATGAAGCACCCACAATTTCTGAAGGCAAGCCGTTCCACTGGTTTATTGTCTTCACTGTTCGGAAGTTTCTCCTTAATTCCGGGTTGCTTCTCTCCTTGATTAGTTTCCATAGCTTCTTGTCTTGCCTTCTGATGTTTTGGAGAATAAATTGACCCCCCTCCGCTTTGTAGCAGCCTCTTAAATACTGGCATATTGCTATTCTGTCCCCCTACTCCTTTTTCCTAGACTAGTCTTTTCTCTAGACCTTTCTCTACACAAATCCCTCCTAGTCTTTCTTTTCCCTAGACTAGTCTTTTCTTTAAACTAGTCCCCCCTAGTCCTTTTTTCCTAGGTATCTTTTCTCTAGACGTTTCTCTACACTAATCCCTCCTAGTCCTTTTCCCTAGTCTTTTCTTTCTCCAGCCTTTCTCTACACTAATCCCTCCTAGTCCTTTTCCCTAGACGTTTTCCCTAGTCTTTCCTCTAGACGGGTCTCCCCAAGTCCTTCTTTTCCCTAGACTAGGCAAACCCAAATCCTGCAACCTTTCTTCCTATGTTTTAGTCTCCAGGCCTTTCATCACCCCTCAACTGGATAGCAGGGGTCATTGAGTTCTCCCAGGGGCAGATCCCAGCCTCCTTTTCCAGGGACGCACATAAACACCATATAGACACCCCCACACACACACACACACGAGTGTCCGGGTGCACCCACGCGAGCCCCTTATAAGGGGGCTCAAATGGGGTGGGTGGAGCGGCTTGGCTGGGTTTACTCACATGGGCTCCAAGGTTTTGCTGAGCCAGGATTTCAGCGCCTCGAAGTTTTCTATGATCATTTTAACCACCATCCAGAGCGGCCCCAGCCCCGCCTCCCCGAGCAGCAGTGGCAGCAGAGGTGGCGGCCGCGAAGGGCCCGGGGCCCCAACCAAGAAAGGGGGCGGGACCGCAGCAGCGACAGTTGACGCGACACTCCTCGCCAACAAGCGGGCCGGCCGCAGGGTCGGCAGCTGCCGGACGCCTAACCACCTTGGCCGGGTTTGTGTGCGTGTGGCGTGAGAGAGAGAACGAAACTCCGCTCCGTGGCAGCGCCTCGAGATCCACGGCTTTTGCCAAGGCCGCCGCTTACGCGCTTTTTTTCCCCTCTCTCTCTCACACACTCTCTCTCCCCCCCCACTCACTCCTCGTCGGCGGCAGCAACTACGGAGATCACCGCGCCAGAATAACTTAAGATGGCGACGCGGAGCTGTCGCGAGAGTTGAGGAAGCCTCGCGAGAAAGAGGCGGGTGAGGGAGGAGGAGGAGGAGAGGCCGGCGGGCGGAGTCAGCGGGGAAAGTCGCGAAGGGCTGAGGAGAGAGAGGCCTGAGAGCCGTTGCTAAGCGACGGCCGCTCTCGTAGGGAAGGTGCAACCTCATAAAGAGTCCCCCCCCCCACCCGCTCCGGGGTGCTCCGGAAGAGCGACCAGTGGCCTTTTAGAAATCGCGCTAATGGAAGAAAACTATTCACGCTTTAAATGCATGCTAATCGCCATCTATTAAAATGAAATTTCGTTGCATTCAGCTTTCGAAAGAATATTATGCGTATGGCCACATATTGTCCGACAAAAAAAGCGAGGGGGGAACTGGACGCCTGAAAAGTCCTATGTTTGCTTTAAAAAAAAATCCCCCCCATGTAATTCTTAACACATAAACAAATATGGCACAGGCTTCACGGATCTGCTGAAACCAGCACTAGTCCATTTCCTGAATTTCAATTGTTTGGAATCCCACAACCACTTTTAGAAGAGAGAGAGAGAGAGAGGAAGAGAAAGGAAGGAAAGAAGAGAAAGAAAAGAAAGATAAAAAAAGAATGTTTCATTGGCAAAATGTGATTGGATACACAAAAGGAATTTGTCTCAGATGCATAACGTGCAAGCAACATATCATAAATACAATGATAAATCATAGATAAAACACTCAGTGATAGTCATAGGATACTAAAGCAATCAACATAAATCATGAGATATCTAATATATCCTAAGTATAAGGAAATACAGGTAGCCCTTGACTTACAACAGTTTAGTGATCACATTTAGTAACTTTCACATTTAGTGAAAGTTATGGCACTGAAAAAAAGTGACTTGTGACTCTTTCAGAGTTAGGACTTTTGCAGCATTCCTATGGACATGTGATCAAAATTCAGATGCTCGGCAAGTGGCATGTATTTTTGACAGTTGCAATGTCCCGGGCTCATGGGATCCCCTTTTGTGACCTGACAAGCAAAGTCAATGAGGAAGCCAGATTCACTTAACAACCAGGTGACTAACTTATCAACTGCAATGATTAACAATTATGGCAAGAAAAGTCGTAAAATGGGACAAAACTCATTTAACAAATGTCTCACTTAACAGAAATTCTGGGCTCAGTTGTGGTCTTAAGTCAAGAACTACTTGTACATCTATTATTTAAAAGGTTATTTCTGATTCTGGGGGTTCTCTACAATACGAATACTAATATCCTCTGTATTTATCCTATATTTAAATCATATAAAAATGTATCATAGTTCAAGATAATAGAAAAATCCACTCAAACGCTAATTTTTGTCTATCCCATAACTAGCTGTAATGGATTGTAAAGAGTTCAATAACTCATTTCTACTTTGTTTTTAAATATTTTAATGACTGCAAGTGGCCCAGAGCTGCTGAGAGTTGGGCAGCATATAAATGCAATAAATTATTATTATTAATAGTCATTCTGTTAAGCTTCAAGAAAAAAAAAATGAGTTCTGTTTTGTAACAAAATGTTTCTAAGCTGTTTTTTTAATCATCATCAAGCTGAGGTGTAGATGAAACAAGTCTATTCACTTGCTTCTACTGTGTGTAGATCAGCTACTTTTGCTTGTACATTCTCATGTCAAAGGGCATATCCATTCTACGGTTAGTCTTCAACTTACTGCCACCATTGAGCCTAAAATTTCTGTTGCTAAGTGAGACTGTTATTAAGTGCATTTCCCCCCTTTTATGACCTTTCTTGCCACAGTTATTAAATGAATCTGCTCCATTGACTTTGCTTGTCAGAAGGTCACAAAAGTTGATCCATGATCCTGGAACATTGCAACCATCATAAATACGAGTCAGTTGCCAACATCTGAATTTTGATCACATGACCACCGGGATGCTGGAACGGTTGTAAGTGTGAAAAATGGTTATGTCACTTCTTTCAATGCTATTGTCACGTTGAACAGTCACTAACTGAACTGTTGTAAGTTGAGGACTACCTATATTGAATTATCCACATTTTTCTTCCCTTACCTGTTAAAACAGTTGTGACTTTAAGAGCTAGCTGGCTTTTCTGTTGCTTTCCCTCCACTTCCTTTTTAAATTAGAAAATAGGTTTATAAAAACAGCTTGGAAGTCTTTTAATCCTGATTGGGATAATAAACTACTAAAGGCAATTATGTTAAGTGGTAGTGAATATTCTAATAAGCCCTGCTAAATAACACTCATCAGAATTATAGGAAGAATTATTAACTTCCCTGATAGTGACATTAAAAGGAGGTAAGTAAAATATTTGTCATTCTAGCAAGTAGCCTGGATATTCATGATGGGTACAGTACCAAAAACTATTGCTTCTCAGTGGTTGTGCATGTATACCTGTTTACAAGCTGTGATTTGTGCTTTTTGCAAAATATATAATATAGAGACTTCTTGAGTTTATTAGTCTCTGTGTGGTGTGTCATTAAATCTTTGTTCTTAATTAAAAACAACAGCTCTCTCTGGAGGGAGATATTTAAGGAGAGAACTGTTGGTGGTGCTTGATCATTTGCAATTTAGCTCTTCTCTGCTTCCTATATGCCAACTTCTCCATGGCTTTCTAGACACATTTATGAGGCATTATTACTATAATCAATACAATAAATGTGTCAGGTGGAATAAAAAGAATCCTGTTGGATAGTATGTGAAGCTAATAAAATCATATGAAGCAAGACCTCAGAGAGTTAAAGACATACCGGGGATGGACCTGACCTGAAGATCTTGGGCTGAAATTCTCCATGTTTCTGGAATGCATCAATATCCTTGACAACAAAGAGCTGCTAGATAATTGTTAAGAATATAGTGACAGAACTTAGAATTTGATGACATCAGGCTCCAGCTATGGATCTGATGGGATGGCTGGGGTTAAAGACTAAGATTTAACACACTCTATTAGCCAGATATTTTTATGCCCATGAAGCATGGAAATGGAGACAGGAACACCAACATCTGGCAGAACCTACAGGCATAGTGGATGGCAGGTAAGGCATATCCCATTACTCCCAAAATTGTAAGAAAAGAGGGAAAAGAAAAGATCCTGTAAAACTGCAGGTTTTAGGAGAAAATGCTGGTCAAAAGATCTCAGGTTTTAATAGAAATTTGTAATCCTAGCAACTATGTAAGAAGATAGATAGACAGACAGACAGACAGACACACACACATTCAATAAAGTTTAATGATTTTGAGGGGGAAAGTATTTCAGTTTTTAAATTTTAAAGTGAAAATGCTTCACTTTAAAATTGGAAATCAGGTTAATATGTTTGAAATCCAGATCTTGAAAATAGCTCTTCATGGCACTATTCATATATTAGCATGAAATTGCCTACCTTCAAATTCTGAATGTTTTTTTTTTTTTATAATTTAATAAGTTTACTCTTTGACAAAATTCATTCTATTACAGCACTTCTAGACTTAATGTTTGTAAAAAGAGTAAACTGACATTTACTGTCCTAGCATTTTTGCAGGCTATTTCTGATTCACTTCTGTTTCCAACTTATGGCACAGTGACATTTTTAACTAGATCTGTGAATCTGAGGTTTGAATTGGGTGAATCACTGCTAACATAAGCAAAGAAGGCATCAGAAAAGTAATTGCAGTGGTCTGCAATGAAATACTGTTGTATACACTTCAGCAGCAAAAAAAATCTTTGAATATTTAAATCTTGATTTATTTAATTAAATATTTGAAGTATCCACTTAGACATGTTAAGTATAATTCAGTACAAGAACATCCAGTAACAAAATATTGCAGCAGATCATAATCTATGAGAACAAAAGTCAGAGGCTAATTCAGAATTGCGTTTTTAATTTTAATGTATAACAAGATTACAAAAAAAAATTACAAAAGAGTAACAGTGAATGCACAAAACTAATACAATCTAAACAGAACAAACAAAAATAATACTAAACTAAACATATTGTATCGTGTGTTAAACCAGAGGTGGGATTCTACCAGTTTGCTAGAACCGGTTAACATTCTAAGCAGTTTGGAGAACCGGTTGTTAGAAGAAATTACTGGCCTAATCCTGTAAGAAATACAGGAAGGAAACATTTTGGTGTTGCTTACAGAAACTGCCTCTCCGTTAACCCTTATTACATTCTTGGCAGGACTAGACTTCCTGTCTCAGGAACTTCTCTGGAGTTTTTTTTCCCCTCCTTTGCTGGTACTTTGCTTGTATGGAGTGACCATTCAAAGTTACAATGGCACTGAAAAAAGTGACTTATGACCATTTTCCACACTTACGACTGTTGCAACATGAGAGGCCAGGCGAGGAGATGCATGCCTCGATGTGAGTGATATTGACTTGGCCACATCCAGCCAATAACATGACCACCAAGCCATGTCCACCCAGTCACATGACCACCAAGCCACGCCCACCACCTAAGCCATGCCCACCATCTAAGCCACGCCCACAGAACTGGTTGTTAAAAATTTTGAATCCCACCCTGTGTTAAACATTAGACAGAAATCAATGGTTCACAAAAAATGTCTTATAATTGTGGTTATTCAGCAGGAAAAAAATTATCATACTGCTCTGTTTGTGTGTAAAATATGTCATCTCTATCGGAGAGAAATTTAACTGCTTCATTTTATTTAGTGTCCTGTTTTTGATTGTGCCTGAATACATAAGCGAAGCCCTATACAGGTAATCCTTGACTTACAACAGTACATTTAATGACTGTTCGAAGTTACAATAGCACCGGAAATATAACCATGTTATTAAATTGACTGCAGTGATTCACTTAACAAACGTGGCAAGAAAAGTCATAAAATGGGACAAAACTCACTTAACAAATTTCTCACTTAGCATCATCAATGTTGGGTTCAGTTGTGGTGGGTGGGTGAGGGGTGATTTTATTATATTATACTTTATATGATTCTTTTTATTAGTTTTATTGTTTTAAATGTGGTTTTATATTCTGCAAGCTGCCTTGAGTCGCCATGGGCGAAGAGGCGGCAATATAAATTCAATAAACAAATAAATAATCACTTATGGTCTGCACTCGGTTGATGTATCCTTCAGCACCTGTCAAACTCCATGCTTTATCTGATTTATTTTTGAGGATACTTTCAATTAAAAATGAGTTAAGTTAAGGAAGCTTTGACTCTTATTTCAAAGATTGCATCTGGACCCGGCATATAACCAGGAAGCATTCTTAGGAAATAAACATCATACAAAGTTGCACTGCAGAACTTTTGAACTGTGTCTATAGCTGACTAGGAAAGAAAATTTGAAATACTAGAACTCATCATAGGTGGAGGGAGATGTGTAGCAACCTCATTCATTTGCTTTCTTATAAACAAGTGTTTTATCATTTAGTGACTGTTCAAAGTTGCAACAGCATTGAAAGTGACTTATGACCATTTTTCACAATGACATGTGATCTTTGTAGCATCTCCACGATCGTGTGATCAGAATTCAGAAGCTTGGCACATCAAGATGTAGTTCATTAAAAGAGAATAATTATATTAAACTTAAACAACAGATAGCCTTAGATTTGAAGAAATGGGAAAATTTACAACTGTCATTAATAGGGAGGATTTCAACAATCAAGATGAATATTTTACCCAGAATCTTATTTTTGTTTCAAACAATACCAATTAGGCTCGGAAAAGACTATTTTGAAGACTTAAATAAAATTGTGTTGAAGTATATACGGCAAGGTAAGAAAGCGAGGATAAAGCTAAAGCTTTTGCAAGATGCTAGAACTAGAGGAGGTTTTGGCCTGCCTAATTGGGAGCTGTACTACCAAGCTGCAAACTTGATGTGGGTTAAGGAATGGATAACATTAAGAAAGACTAGATTGTTGACACTAGAAGGTCATGATTTCTTGTTGGGTTGGCATGCTTTTTTATGGTATAAGGGAACCAAAACACAGGTTTACTTTCGAAGACATTATATACGGGAGTCTTTGTGGTTAAACTGGGAGAAGATAAAAAACAATGTTATCTGAAAATTCCAGTTTGGTTATCGACGATAGAAGCATTTTCTTATTCTATAATCTATAAGAAGGAACAAACAGTTAGATATGGGGAATTATTAGATGAAAAGGGTGAACTTAAATCGATACAAAATCTAGAGGAACAAGGTATAAAGATGAATTGGTTTTCATACGTGCAAATACACTCAAGGTATGATGAAGATTCCAAAACAGAAGGATTTTATGATAAACAGACTGATTTAGATAAGATCTTGACAGGTACTGATGAAAAGGTGATTAAAAAACTATATGGTTATTTATTGGGAATTAAGCTAGAGGAAGAACAAGTTAAAGAAACTATGATTGCTTGGGGGAGGAATTTTGGATATGGGATTGATTTAGAGAAATGGCAGAAACTATGGTCGCAAAATTATAAAATGACAATGTCTACAGCTTATAAAGAAAATCTGTATAAGATGTTTTACAGGTGGCATTTCCCCCCCCGACAAGGATAGCAAGAATGTTCAAGAATAAATCTGAAAAATGTTGGAAATGTCATCAGATACCTGGCTCATACTACCATATGTGGTGGACTTGTGAGGATGCTAGAAAATACTGGACTAAAATCCGCATGTGGTTGGAAAAAATGACAAAGAAACACATAGATTTGAAACCGGAGTTCTTTTTACTAGGAATCGTACCAGATGTATACAGTAAAGACTTGAAATATCTGATTGTAAATGTATTAACTGCGGCTAGGATTGTATTTGCTAAAAATTGGAAAAATGAGAAAATTCCATTGCAGGAAGAAATTATTAAGAAAATATTGGAATGTGCTGAGATGAGTATGACATTTGAAATTAGAGAGCAAGAAGATAAACAATTTTATAAAATTTGGGACCTTTTCTATCAATGGTTGGACGATGAAATACAATAATAGAATATTTAGAATGTTAGATAATAAGGAATATCTTTGTTTTTTCTTTTTCTTTTGCTATTTGATATCACATTTAGGATAGAATTGGTATGATTATATGATTTGTTATAGAATAAATTACCTAAATTATAGTTATCTCATAAAGTATGAATGAATAAAAGTATAGTCAAATGATTTTTTTTAATAATGATATGAGGATATATAAGTTTGGATTGATAATAAGAGTTATTATGTAACATAACTGTAATTGAGACTACGAAATGAATGCACAAAACTGATGAACCAACAGACACACTGTTTGTATATAAGTATGGAAGAGAGCTGATGCTTTTATGTTTTGTTTGTTTGTGAAAAAAACCAATAAAATTGTTTAAAAAAAAAAAATTCAGAAGCTTGGCAACTGGTTCATACTTATGACCATTGCTGGGTTCCCAGGTCATGTGAACACCTTTTGACAGGCAAAATCATTGCAAAAGTCAGATTCACTGAACAACTTTGGCAAGAAAGGTCGTAAAATGCAACAAAACTCACTTAACAAGAGACATTTCAGGGTCAATTGTGATTGTAAATTGAGGACTACCTGTACATGGTATGCTTTTGAGGGAATCCTCAGGATTTATACCCTTCAGCCATCCTCAGTTTCAGTGTTTGCATAGAGTAATAATCTTAATGTTGATGCCTGAAACTTTGATTATGAAAGGGGAAAAAATCTATACATCTATATACATAAATTTACTCTTGGATTGGTTAAGGCACTAGGCTAGAAACCAGGAGAGTGTGAGTTCTAGTCCTGTCTAAGGCATGAAAACCAGCTGGGTGACCTTGGGCCAGACACTTCCTCTCAGCCCAACCCATTACAAAGTGGTTGTTATGGGGAAAATAGGATGAAGGAGTGTTAGATATTAGATATGTTTGCTGCCAGGCAGAATAAAAAAAATCTAAACGAAAAACTCCTTCAGATAATAGTTTGTAGAAACTGAGGTTGTTTATACCTTACATTCTTATACTCCCACAAGAGGGAGCTCAAATATTGTTTCTACTGACTATGATTGGCCTACATTTTTTGATAGGTTCATAATAATATAGTTTGAAGTGACTGAGCAACAAGGAAATAGTGCAACTTCTCCGGAGATGCAGTAACATCATAGTTGCCTTAGTCATTCAACATAACCAAGAAAGAGGCCCAGATTGGATATGTAGGTAATTCCTTCCCTGTCTTTACAGGAACATAATGAAAACTAGGTTACAGGAAGAAAGGTGAAGAGCAGGATGCCAAAGGGCATTTCAGATAATAAAATGCTGAAAACAAGTCAAGAAAATTAAGGCTTCTTAATTTTAAAATAAGGAAAATTGGCATGTGGCGGTCATGACTAATGACTTCTATGTGAAGACTGTATAATAGCCAGTTCATCTTTATTCTTTCAAGAATCTGTGAGGAAATACCAATTCTGAAATCCTACCATTATGTTGATGGTTGTAAAGCAATAGCAATAACAAATCAAAATGTTGTATCTTTGGGGGAGGGGAGGAATCTTCCACCTTCTCTTTTTTTTCTTTTCTTTTTTAAATAAAGATTTGGGACTGGAACGTTGCTGTGCAGACTGTGATCACATTATTTTCATCATTTAAAAAAAATGAAGCAGGGAATTGATTTTCTTGTGTCAAAAAACCTGTCAGGATATAATTTGGTATCTGTAGGCTGATGCCTTGGGGACTAAGCTTTTAAGGATTTCACTATAACATCTTTGAATAATGCAAATATACAATACAAAGATCAGAAAATATGTCCCTGTCATAATTGGGGCAACAGGATTACATCTACATTGCTTTTGTTCATCATTATAAACACTTAATTCTAATTTCAGGTCTCCCTTGTTTATCCCAACCAATGGTATGCAGGAACTTGTGAGAGCCAATTGTTCGATATTTTGGAATTTTTTACAAGCTGGCTGGAGAGAACTGAGTCACTATGCCCAGTGCACTGACACAGAAACAGAACTGGTTCTTAAACATTTGCCAGCACACCTCTGATCTCAATTCTTTGTTTTATATTCAGATGCCTAGTTTCTCACTAGGCAATCATCTGATTAAAAGATTAGGTAGAAATCTTCTATTTATAGTTGTGAAAAAAAAAAAAACCCAATCCCAATTCTATTGCTTAGGAGATTTTAACTTTTCATCCAGAAGTCTATGGAGATTATCAGTCATCAGTAGTAGGATTCAAATATGTTTACTAGCGGTTCTGTAGGCGTGGCTTGGTGGGCATGGCAGGGGAAGGATACTGTAAAATCTCCAGTCAGGGGTGGTATTTGCAGGTTCTCTGCACTACTCAAAATTTCCACTACTGGTTCTCCAGAACTGGTCAGAACCTGCTGAATGTCACCTCTGCCAGTCATCCAGGTCATGGTTGTCCCAAAGGTGCTTTTTCAAGAGGCAACTGGGCTTTCTGGTTTTTCTTTCTGGTTTGTGTTTGAAGGAGCTTCTTGGATGAGAAGCAAAATGTCTTCAAAGAAAAACCAAGAAAAGCCACAGTTGCCTCTTGAAAAAGCACCTTTGGGATTTTCATCCAGAATTTATCAGATTCTGAAACATCAGCTAGGTCCATCTCCATATCCCTCACCTGTCCCATGTCCCCCTTCCCTTTCTAACCACAATAGCTATCCTACCACTTTTCCTTTTTAACTACCAGTGTTAATGCCTCTGGATATTCTGTGATATTCGGTTCTTCAACAACCTTTCTGATTTGCAAACTAAATATTGTTTCAGTGCCTGCACAATTCAAGGTTGACCTGTATGTGTTAGCTTCGCTTTCCTTCTGGTTATATCCTGTGTTTAGATGAGACAAGCATGAAGACAGGATGTGTTTAATTATTACAAGAAGCCGATGATTGTCAGTTTCAAAGGTTAATGTTTATTGCAAATAATTTTCTGCACTGTGTATCTGAAACAAGAACTCTGGGCTTGCAGTGAACTAAATATGAAGTTCAGCTAATTATAGAAGTATATTTAGTCTCTACGAGGAGATAATGTTACATTTAGAAGTAGTCCATGGTTCCAAGACCAGTAAACCTATCAAAAGTGTCACAAAGTGGATAGTCAAATCATACTGCTACTTTTTAGGTGAAATGAATTCAATATTCCTTTGCTTGATGAAAGTGGTCATGAATTTAGGTATATATTTATATCTTTTTTTAGATTTCAGAGTATCTTGAAAGATACTGTATGTCTCATGCTGTTGTGTGCATACGCAAAAGAGCCCAACATTTTTGTTGCCAAGTGAGATGTTTGTTAAATGAAATTTGTCCCATTTGACGACCGGGCCTGCCACAGTTATTAAGTGAATCACTGTAGTTGTTAAATTAGTGACACGGGTTGTTAAGGGAATATGGCTTTCCCATTGACTTTGCTTGTCAAAAATTTGCAAAAGGTGATCACATGACCCCAGGACACTACAACCATCATAAATATGAGTTAGTTGCCAAGTGTTCGAGTTTTGATCGTGAGGATGCTGCAACAGTTTTTAGTGCCATGGTAACTTTCAATGGTCACTAAACAAACTGTTGTAAGTTGAGGACTACCTGTACACTCCTATCAGAGAAGGGCATTATCCATATGTAATACATAGATAGAGCTGCCAAGATTGCAGTTCTTCTTCTGTTTATTAAACGACAGCCCTGCCCAATTACCGCTTGCATTAGCTTCCTTATATGTGTCATAAACACAAAGATTTTAAATAGGGAAGCCAGAACTGTCCAAAGTTACCTCTTCAGCAAAGATCACTGCTACTTCCTTTTCCTGTTAATCCAATTCAAAGTGAAGGGCATAGTTAATGATTCACATTTGGAAGGTTTTTAGAACTGAGTGGCAAAAGAAAACAGTCTTACAAAAGTTTCCTTCTTCTCCCAATTATGATCTTAGTGAATCTTTGATCAAAAGTCGTGGGGGGCAGATGAGGGAAGGGAAGAACTGGAATGTGAATGTCCTTCAACTCCTCCCCTCATTCTTGTATTTTCAAGTCATTTTCTTTTATTGATCTTCCTCCTCTGGTTCAGGAAAAGCTCTCAAGGCAATATAAAATAGAAGAAGTCATAGTTTAAAGCAGGGGTGTCCAACCTTTCACCTTCCCTGGGCCACATTAGAAGATGAAAATTTGGTTTGGGCCGCACATAAAATAAAATAACAGTAACAATACCTGATCATCCAAAAAAACCATAGAAAACATAGTTAACATATTAAATTTATTTGGAAATGAAGTTAGTGAGATGTTTTTATTATTAATTATTTATTAAAAATTATTTATTTTTTATCACGGTTTTTTATAACGTTTTTTTTTATCATGGTTTATTTTCCGGCCAAATTTTGCGGGGAGCTCGCCCGCCTCGCCCCTACCTCTCCTCCTGCAAATGGCCCGGCTGGATGAGGCAGGACTGGAAGGCAGAAGCAGCAGCAGCTGCGGGGGCAGACGCAGCGGCGGGGGCAGTGGCGGCGGGGGCAGAAGCAGCAGTGGTGGCGGGGGCAGAAGCGGAGGTGGTGGGGGCAGAAGCGGCAGCGACGGCAGGGGCAGAAGTGGCAGCGGGGGCAGAAGCGGCGGGGGCAGAAGCGGCAGCGATGGCGGTGGTGGCAACAGCAGGAGGTGGCACTCTGACGGCACCTACTTTTTCTTTTGCTGCTTGGCCTGGCACTTGCCTCGCCCTGCCTCACACCTGCTTCTCCTCCTCTTCCTCACTGGCTCTGGCACAAAGGTTGGGGTGGGCACTGGGCCGCATTACAAGGTGACCTGGGCCGCATGCGGCCCTTGGGCCGCAGGTTGGACAAGCCTGGTTTAAAGAATAAAAATATGAAATCCCAGTCAAACCA
Organism: Pseudonaja textilis; assembly: GCF_049901715.1. Lineage (NCBI taxonomy): Eukaryota > Metazoa > Chordata > Lepidosauria > Squamata > Elapidae > Pseudonaja > Pseudonaja textilis. The sequence goes on along the minus strand of NC_141997.1, from coordinate 39,298,386 downwards.
ATTCACTACAGAATAACAATGTAGTTTTATACAGATACTGCATTGTACGGTGTGAGGCGTAAATGTGTGTGTGTGTGTGTGTGTGTGTGTGTGTGTATGTGTGTGTATATGTGTGTATATGTGTGTGTGTGTGTGTGTATACTGAATATACACATACACATACATATATGTTTTCGTAAATTTTTATGGGTACAGGTATGCAGGTCTTGGCGTGTTCAGGTCTTTTCCTGTGTAAGATTGAGAGCATCTTGGCGACATTTCAACGAGGTTCCACTCGCTATCTTCAGGCTGGTGCTTTCGGCTTCATGCTTGTGCGAGCAAAGCGTGATCGTAGCTGCCGTCTCCCTATATATACTGGTGGGGAGGTTGGCTGTGTTGTCATTAACTCCATCAACCAATTAAGAAGTGACAACACAGTCAACCTCCCCACCAGTATATATAGGGAGACGGCAGCTCCGATCATGCTTTGCTCGCACAAGCACGAAGCTGAAAGCACCAGCCTGAAGATGGCGAGTGGGACCTCGTCAAAATGTCACCAAGATGCTCTCAATCTTACACGGGAAAAGACCTGAACATGCCAAGACCTGCATATACATACATACATACATACATACATACATACATACATCTTCTCTGGTAATATCACACTATTAACTAGAGCATACAAAACTTTTGCTAGTCCTATACTTGAATACAGCTCATCAGTCTGGAACCCATATCATGTATCTGATATTAACACAATTGAAAATGTCCAGAAATATTTCACAAGAAGAATTCTCCGCTCCTTTATTCATTGCAGAATACCTTATGCCACCAGACTTGAAAATCTAGACCTAGAAAATCTAGAACGATGTCGCTTCCAGTCTGATCTAAATATACTATATAAAATCATACATTGCAATGTGCTACCTGCAAATGAAATACTTCAGCTTCAATCATAACAATACAAGAGCACACAATAGATACAAACTCAAGGTTAACCGAACCAAACTTGACTGCAGAAAATACGACTTCAGCAACAGAGTGGTCAATGTTTGGAATACTCTACCTGACTCTGTGGTTTCTTCTCCAAACCCTAAAAACTTTAACCTTAGACTGCCTACTATTGACCTCGTCCCTTTCCTAAGAGGCCTGTAGGGGGTGTGCCTAAGCGCACCAATGGTGCCTACCATCCCTGTCCTATTGTTTCTTTTTATTTTTCTTATAAGTATCTATCTCATGTATTCAAAACTATGTTTATTCTTATACCTGTATCTTGTAAGAGATTGACAAATCAAATAAATACTAAAATACTAATATATATAATCTTTGTAAATATATGGATAAGTGTGCTTTTGAAGCAATGTTCTATCTATTCACTACTAATTTATTTCTCTGCTAATACCAGCTCTATGTTCCTGAGATTTGTTTAAATGCTAAAAGGTAAGGTTTATGAAAATCTTGACTGCACTGATTTTAATCCTGAAGGAAATTAGGTGAACAGAATTGGATACTTAGAATTACATTTTAGAGATAATAAGGCATTAGTTCTCCAACAGAACTTGGAATAATTTACTGATGTATTAATTCAGTCCATTTATATAGCTATAAGTTTGCAAATGCAAACTTGGATGGCTAAAATCAATTAAAAAACAACACACAAAAACATTAAAACAAAATGTGCAAAATGTATCACTCATCCAAGGCTATTCACATACTTATGGAAGCCCCTAAGGATGGGCTCACCTGGCCATCCTAATGTCCAAGCAACCAACCAAATCATCACTGCTTTGTGGAAGGCCAGAGGAACATATAGCATATGTTCTTGGTTATAGCTTGTTTCACTTACAATTTCCTTCTCTAGCAAAACTATAAAATGTCATCCACTGCGCATAGTGTTTCTTCCTCCTATTTCCTCTGGCTTTCAAGATTATTCCATTTCTGAGGCCATGCTGAAATTCCTTATAATCAAGACTCTTACAGTGTTGGGGCCTGCTGCTACTCAAGACCTCATTGCTTCAACAGATCATAATGGCTCATTTAGAATTCAGTGTTTTGGAGGATAGACCATTTTCTCAGATATCCTTCATTAATAATTATTAGCTGGAATTCACCAATAACTTAACAGTAATTCTCAACATCATTTTTGACATGTCCATGTCATTTTCAATAGGTATTTTTGTTAGCAGATGTTTGTTACCAAGGCAATAACAATGACCGATAAAAGTGGTAGACATAGACCCAATTTACTCAGTTTTACAATGTATTGGAATTATCAAAGTACAAACTGATTTCTATCTCAGATAGGACTAAAATAAAGGAAGAAAAATGCAATGATGACAATAAGGATTGATATGTTCAGGACTCTTGTAATCAGAATATGAGCAAGATAAAACAGCATACCCAAGCAGTTCTCAACCTGTGGTCTGTTGGGGCCAGCGAAGTCATCACATGGGGTCCATGAAGGCTTGAAGAAATGTTATAATTTAAATATTGAGTTAAGTCTTGGGAGTCCGTGGCTACAAAAGGTATTTAAAGGGGGGTCAGTGGTGAAGAAAAGGTTGACAACTACTGGCATACATCATATACCACATTGAAGGCTAGCTGCGCTCTTTATACAAACTCCTCTCTCTGATAATCAAATGAAACAAAATGTTAAAAAGTTATATTTATGTAGTTACTTACCAAGCACATCTAAATTATATGAAACTTACCAAAATATCTTTACAACCCTCAAGGCATGTCACCACTTTTGAGTATCCTTTATGTTTGGAAATTGAAAGTTGAAAAAATTGGCATTCCCTACAATAAATATGTCTTCATTACAACTGGCCTTTTTATTTTGCTTTAAGATTTGGGAATGAATGTCACCCGTTTTCTTCAGAGGTGAGAGAATTCATTCCAGCACTGATCTGTGAAACTTTTCAACAGGAGAACCTGTTCTACAATATCCCAAGAAACCTTAAGCACAACTTGTGAAATAGCCCTTTGATTTGTCTGGACCTTTTTATAACTTAAGAATCAGAAAGAAAAAATAGTTCACTTTATTCCTGTACTGGCTTGTCCAATTTCATAATTCTTACTTGCACACAGTTCCAAGAATTATAGATAAGGGATTCCCAGCTGCCCTTGGAAGTGTCAGAAATGGAATTCGTTTGGAAAATATACACTCTATGTAAATGCATGTTGTTACAGAGATACAGTTCTCCAGTTAGTAAGTTGATTTACCATCTAATAGAATGCCCTGCTATAACTGACAGTTTGATGCCTTTTTTCTTTTGCAGTGGGCAAAATATATCCCACAAAAAGATCAACATTTTTTTAATGCCAAGAAAAGAGAACTAGATTTCAAAATTTCTCTCTCATTGCCTGTTTTATCACTTTCCCCCTTTTTTACCCTAATTTTGTTTAGATAGGTGTGAATTCTAAAATTTTCAGAGGACTGTTGCATTTTTCTGTATTTTAATATTTTGATGTATTCATTTTTCCACAGAATATATATAAATTTCTGGTGGGTTTTTTTCCCATTAACAGTGCTGCTGATATGATGCAGTTTGTTTCAGAAACAAAATTAGGCTGCCTTCAGTACTACAAGAGAAAGAACTTTGAACGTACTGTAAACAAGGCAGAAGAAGTAAGAAATATTTAATCCTCTTGGGAAAGTTGCTGAGCATTAACAGACAAAATATCAATGTTTGCAAGGGAACTGCATCCTAGCTAGAAAAAAGCTCACATAAATTATTTTCCATGGTGCTGCTGAAAACCTCTATTTTCTGTTTATATGAAAACAGATGTACAGGCTTCAAGGACAGAGCTGCTTGGTAATCAGATGCCTATCCAGCTGTCTACTGTCAACCAGAAAGTTTTGCTACATCCAAGGGTGTCTGATTTATCCTATCCTGTACTCCTACTGTGTGTATATTTCCAAACAAATATTCTTGAAGTGTTTGGTTTAAGTACTGTACCAAAGTTCCTCTATAAAATCCATATGATTTTAAAATCATTTCATTGTTTTAAAAACCACAATGAATGCACAAATTGCTGAAATAATATAAACGTACAGCAAGAGATTCTCATTTAAACCAATGTAATACAGCTGTTCATTTACTATCATCACCATAATGTAACCTTACGTGGGTAACATCTGTGGCAGTTATGATGTTAGCGGCAAAAGAGGTATACTTTCATCCTGCAAAATGAGTTAGTACTATTATCTAAGGCAGAAAGTAATGAAGGAGTTAAAATAAATGCTCAAATTTAAGAGGGTGAACACATAAGTATTTAAATTTTAAAAATTGGGGTTTTTTTTAAAGAAACTTTGCTAGTATGTTAGAAACACTTACCTATACACTACCAAAATTTCTTGTTTGGTAGCCTTAAACTGAATAATTACTGAGTTGGAAGGGTCTTTGGTGGTCTTCTAATCCAACCCCCTGCTCAAGCAGGAGCCCCTATTCTGTTTTCAACAAATGGTTGTCCCGTCCCTTCTTAAAAGCCTCCAGTGTGGGAGCACCCACAACTTCTAAAAGCAAGTTGTTCCTCTGGTTGATTATTCTTACTGTCAGGAAGTTTCTCCTTAGTTCTGGGTTGCTTCTCTGTTTGTTCAGTTTCCATCCATTGCTTGTTGCCTTGCCTTCTCGTGCTTTGCAAAATAGGTTGACACCCTCTTCTTTGTGGCAGCTTCTTAAATATTGGAATACTGCTATTATGCCACTGCCTAGACCTTCTTTTCAGTAGACTAGACATACCAATTTCTGCAAATATTCTTCCGCCCCCTAACCATCTTTGTCGCTCTTTTCCGCTCTTTTGCCAGAGTCTCAAGCTCTTCTTCTATATTGTGGTGGACAAAATTGGTTGCAGTCGGATGCCAAATTGAATCCCAAACTGGGCAAACTTAACTTTCGTACCACCCAGGGCAAAACCTTTTCAACTTTTTAATTATGACACAATACAAAATGTCATAAAACATTTCCTGTGCTCAGCTCCTGATATTTGACTGCTCCTCTCAACATCCCTTCAACCTTCAATGCAGCTACATCTCTGAATGGTTCCTTTAATTTTTATGAACTTTTCCAGTGACACTGGTACTTCAGAAGCTCTGCTTTAATTTTTCTTACGTGTTTAGTTGTATTCAGTCTTGTGGGAAGCTGGCAGGAAGATTTGGAGGAATTTGGTAAGGGAATATCTCTGAAACAATGACCCAACAAGTCACCGGAGATCTACTTCATTATCTAGGAAAATGAGAATCGTAGGAAGCCAAATTCAAAACTTCCTTCCCTATCTGATTATTATGATGCTTCTTGTTACATTTCAGAATATGCTTTGGTTTCAGCTACCTCTACCTCATCTATCAAAAAAATATCTACTCTTAAACACAGACACAAACTACAGCAATGCCGATAACACCTCTTTTATCAGTTAATGCTCAGAAAACAAATTCAGATTAATATCAGTGTCAATCGCCTTTTTCTATTGTTCAAGAGTGTTTACCCATTACTTAATGCCACACGGTGTCCTGCTTTCCTGTGGGGGTTGCAGTGAGAAAAGTCTGTCACAATGCAAGTTTCACTTCATGTGTGGGTGACACATGAACAACGGAGCTTGAATCATGCACCAATCATTCTATGGATGTGTCACAATGCGGATTTCATTATTTTGGCATCGCCATGGTTCGGAAGAGATGCTTCTCTCTTCCATGACCAGTGGAACACACACTCAAACAGGTGTGTGTGTATGTGTGTGTGTGTGTGTGTGTGTGTGTGTGTGTGTGAGAGAGAGAGAGAGAGAGAGAGAGAGAGAGAGAGAGAGAGAGAGAGAGAGAACGAATTTCTCAGGCTTGAAGGTGGGACAGGAAGCGGGCAGTAAAGCTTTTGCCATTGATATTTCTATACATTTGAGTCAGAGACTCATTCATCTGACTTACTTCCTGGCTGTAAGAACTGACTGGTTCACCAACCTAGCCCCGTTTTTCTCAGCTACTCCTTGTAGGTCATTGAGATTGAAGTAGAATAACTATGCAATGAGGCCTAGCTATGCACTCCATATCAAAGCCTGCTTTGCTTTGGTAAATTTGCATCGGTTTCAGACACAGGAAGAACATACATGAAAGATGTTGTAGAGCAATGAACAAATGGTATGGTCATCTTTTTTTTTCTTCCAATTCAGGTGCCTCAAATAAGTGACCATATCGAACTGCCCTCTGCCCAGAATCTGTAGCCCCATGGTCACGTGATCAACATTCAGACGCTTGGCAACTGGTTCGTATTGATGACGGTTAAAGTTTATTTAGGTAAAATGTATTTATGTTAAAAGTAAGATTTAGGTAAATCATGCGATCAACCTTTTGAGACCTTCTCACCAGCAAAGTCAATGGGGAAGGCAGGTTCACTTAACAACCATGTTATTAACTTAACAAAATCTGTGGGTCCCTCAACAACTGTGGCAAGGAAAATCTAAAATTCACTTCAGTCGCTTAACTGTCACCCTTAGCAACAGAAAATTTGGGTTCTGTTGTGGTTGTAAGCTGAGGACTAGATGTATAAAGGACATATTATATAAATTATATAATATTTTATATAATTATAAATTATATAAATAGGATTACATAAATAGTTTGGAAATTGCAAGTCTGACATGGTAACCTTGGGGGAAAGACTGCAGATTACTGACTGAAGTTTATGACTTGCATCAGAAGAAAACCAGATTTAATCCCTGACATTTCCAGGTAGGACTGTATTATTTTTCTTCCTCCTTTTATAAGCAGATATATTATGTCATGACTGGACTACAGCATAGTCCAGTCCTATAACATAGGTAAAGTTATTCAACTTTGTACCCAGGATTTGTTTTAAGTTAACTATTATCCAAATAGCCTTGGTGGAGCAGTGGTTAGAATGCTGTACTGCAGGCCACTTCTGCTATCGGCTGACTGCAATTCAGCAGTTCAAATGCCACCAGGCTCAAGCTTGACTCAGCCTTCTGTCCTTCCAAGGTGGCTAAAATGAGGACCCAGATAGTTGTGGACAATAGGCTGACTCTGTAAACCGCTCAGAGAGGGCTATGAAGCCCTGTAAAGCAGTATAAAAGTCTAAGTGCTATTGCTATCCAGCATGTTACCTGGATCTAGACTAATGGCTCTAATTCATAAAGAGAAAAGAGGAGAAATGGAAAAAATGGGACTGCAAAGCATTCATTCCTACAGTTGCATCTTATTTCCACTGACTTGGGATAAGAAGAACAAAATAGGTAACGTTGACCAGCTCAGCAAAAATAGAAAAGCGAACATACGGCTTGGTGTGCAAACATTTTTTGTACTTAGAGGGTTGCATCATAGTAAGTGGTCATTTGATAACCATCATTTATTAAGGACCGCATGCTAAGCCAAAACTAACAAAACACATGTCCCTCACCTTTCCCCATAGCCATCTGACATAGAGGTAGTCCTCAACTTATGACAAGTGAGCCCCACATTCATGCGGCTAAGCGAAACGGTTGTTAAGTGAGTTCAGTCGCATTTTACAACCTTTCTTGCCACAGTTGTTACGGAAATCGCTGCAGTTGTTAAGTTAGGAACATGGTTGTTGAGTGAATCTGGCTTCCCCGTTGACCTTGCTTGTCTGAAAGTCACAAAGGATGATCACGTGACTCCAGGACACAGCAACCGTCATATATTATGAACCAGTTGCCAAGCATCTGGATTTTGATCACGTGACCCTAGGGAATGCCGCAATGGTCGCAAGTGTGAAAAACGGTCATAAGTCACTTTTTCAGTGCCATTCTAACTTCGAAAGGGCCAGTAAACAATTGTTTTTAAGCTGAGGACTATCTGTATATGGCTGAAAATTTCATTTGTACCATAAAGGAACTGGAAACACAACTGAGAACCCCATACAGCTCTCTAGTAAAAATAGCTCTCTCCTCTTTTTCAGCTCTGAACACCATTAACTCATGAAAAGGAGTGACGTATTTCTTGTGATAACAAACTTTTAATCAGTTCATTCTAGCAATATAGATTTTGTTTTTAACATCTCAGGTCTTATGATTCAAATGTCACAAAGAATAGCGGTAATGGCCATGCCTATATTACGAAGAAAGAACCTAATGTGCTCTGTGGCTTTGAACAAAGCAAATGTGTAGGATAGTGGAGTGGGTTGTAAAAAAAAAAAAAAACCCTTTTATTTGCCCGGTGACCTAATTATCACCTCCTACCTCAAGTCCTTACTTATAAGAGGCTGAAAAATAATGAGCATAGGCCTTTGCAACTATGATAAACAGGGTGTTGCTAAGTGTTAAGTAAGGATTCTTGAAGTTAGATGGAGAAGAAAATATGCTCTGTTAGCCTCCTGGATATGAGAGAGCGAGAAAAGATAGTATAAACAACTATTCACATCACAGCACAATAGCAGCAATAAGAATAACTAATCTTTGAACTTCCGGGAAAATAATGGCAGAATGAAGAAAGCGTTAGGGAAACCGGCACGGTGAAGGATTCATCAAAAACCCCAGATCAATGACTCATAAATTTGCACCATAGAGAGCCTCCCCAAAAGAGACTGTAAAATACCAATATCCAGGCAGTTTTAGAACTTTGGAAGCCAGTGAGATAAGCATCTTGCTCAAGCCACAATTCAGCTTCCTCAGTTGGGCGCTTGGTTTGCCCACCTCCTCTCTTAACCGCATTAGGAAATAGTTTGTCATTGACTTTTTGGAATGTAAAAAAAAACAAAAACATCTGAAGGGCAAGGTTTACTGTGCCAGGAAAGTTTTCTTCCACTTTTGATGAAAGAAGCTTCATATAAATTTAAGGGTTATAAAAGAAAAAAAAATAATTTTGGAAATTAGCAATAGGGGGACTAGAATGTTGACTGTGTGGAAAAGTAAGGGGCCAGATAGACTTGAAAGACATCTTATGCATTGTTTAAATTTTTGTTATATGTATGTATGTATGTATGTATGTATGCACACACACACACACACACACACACACACACTTTGCTTTATTGTCATTGCACCCCATACAACAAATTAAATACCATCTTCAGTGTATATTGTAACTATGAAAATAAACACAAACACACATCCTTCACATTCTATACATTGAATTGAAAACTCCTGATATTGCATTAATATTGTGCTATACAGTAGAATTCAATAGAGTTACTGCCCTGGGATAGTTACTGCCCTGGTTTTTCAGCCTATTTGTCCTTGTTTTTATTATCCTGTACCGTCTGCCAGGTGGTAATAGTTCAAGAAAAAGGGTGCCTAGGATGAGATGGATCTTTCAGAATGTTTTGAACGTTCTCTATAATTGTCTCTATATAACTGTTTCTATCTATCTATCTATCTATCTATCTATCTATCTATCTATCTATCGTCCATATCTATCATCCATATCTATCTATCTATCTATCTATCTATCTATCTATCTATCTATCTATCTATCTATCTATCTATCATCCATATCTATCTATATCTATCATCCATCCATCTATGTATCTTGAAGTTAACTGTAAGAAATCGTCTCATGAGAAAATTTTATTGCTTGAAAATAAATATAAGGGAGGATTCTGAAGATTGATTAGGGGGAAATCAGGGAAAGGAAGCATAAAGATTATAATTCAGATGACCATTAATGGAGCAATATTATTTGACTGTAGAAAAAAATCAAGGCTATTTAGGAACAATGTACTCAGAAATTACTGCTGCGATTGATTGCCACTGTAGCTAGATGGTAGACCTCACTTCATGACGATTCATTCAGTGACCCATTAGAAATTACACAGGCGCTGAACAAAGGGACTTAAGACCAGTACCTGAACTCGCAAGACATTGTGGTCATGATTGCAATCTGGGACTTTAGCAACCCATTTACAGGACAGGTATGGCTGGCAATTTATGATGGCCGTTTATGTTAAGGTTAATGTTGTAAGCTTCCCAGAGTCACCTTGTGGCGAGATGGTTAGCAAATAAATTTAACAAACAAAGAAACAAATAAATAAATAAAGGCAAGCCACTTGAATATAAGCTGAAAGCAAATCCCATTCCTTACTGGCACTGAGGATGATGATACCTAGTTTGGGTAATGAAAAGTCTGCAATAAAACAGCCAAGTTCAGAGAGCCCCAAGGACCACTCACTGCTACATATGGAGGCCTATTTAGGGCAGCATTCAAACCCCTTCCCTATTCCAGAGTCTGGAAATGGGGTTGCCCCCTCTGTGCTTCCCTCTTCCCTGGGATTGCTCAGGAGAAATACAGGTAGTCCTTGACTTACAACAGTCCGCTTAGTGAACGTTCAAATTTATAATGGCACTGAATATTCTGATTATGGACTGTTTTTCGGAGTTACGACCTTTTGCAGCAGTCTCCCCGTGTTTGCCTGATCAAAATTCAGATGCTGGGCAACTGCTTCATATCCTTAACTTGCGACCACAACTGAGCCCAAAATTTATGTTGTTAAGTCAGTGAAAAATGTGTTTAGGGAATCGATCCCATTTTACGACTTTCCTTGCTACATTTGTTAAGCAAATTGTTGCAGTTGTTAAATTAGTAACAAGCCTGTCAAATGAATTGACTTAGCTTGTCAGGTCACAAAATTTGTCCTGAACCCTGCAACTGTCATAAATGCGAGTCAGTTGTCAATGCACCTGAATGTAAATCACACTGGGATGCTGCAATGGTCATACTTGACGATCAAGTCACTATTTCCAGGCGCCATTGTCACTTTGAACAGCCACTAAATGAATTGTTGTAGATTGAGGACTACCTGGATTTGTGATGGTTGCAGTGTCCCTGGGTCACCTGACCCCCTTTTGTGACCTCCTGAGGAGCAAAATCAATGGGGAAGATTCCAAATTCACTGTGTGACTAACTTCACCACTGCAGCGATTCACTTAACAACGATGGTCAGAAAAGTCATAAAATGGGGCAAAGCTCACTTAACAACTGCCTTGCAATAACTTTGGCCTCAATTGTGGTCCTAAGTCAAGAATTATCTAGAACTACCTATAAATACTACCTGTATTTATGACTGTAGCTGTGTCCCAGGGCCCCCAAACCCCTTTTGCAACCTTCTTGTAAGCAAAGTCCACGGGTTACTAACGCATTGGCGGCAGGGATTCACTTAACAACCATGGCAAAAAAAAAAAAAAGGTCGTAAAAGTGGAGGGGTTGAACTCACTCAACCTATGTCTCGCTGAGCAACAGAAACGTTGGGCTCCAGGGCAGTTGTAAGTGGAGGACTCCCCGTAGGGGTGTGGAACACGATCAGGGCTGTAAAGGAAGAGGAGAACAGAATAGCAGAAATGTTGAAAGGGACCTTGTAGAGGTCATCTAGTCCAGGGGGCTCCAGCCTTGGTAACTTGAAAACTTGTGGACTTCAACTCCCAGAATTCCTCAGCCAGCTAAGCTGGCTGGGGAATTCTGGGAGTTGAAGTCTTCCAGGCTTAAAGTTGCCAAGGTTGGAGACCTCTGATCTAGTTCAACCCCACGTAGTCGTGTGCGTGGTAAAGGAAGAGGAGAAGAACAGAGTAACAACAGAAGAGTTGGAAGGGACCTTGTAGAGGTCATCTAGTCCAACCCCACATAGTCGTGTGGGCAGTAAAGGAAGAGGAGAAGAACAGAGTAACAACAGAAGAGTTGGAAGGGACCTTGTAGAGGTCATCTAGTCCAACCCCACATAGTCGTGTGGGTGGGTGAAGGAAAAGAACAGAATAACAGAAGAGTTGGACCTTGTAGTCCATCTAGTCCATCCAGGGTAGTTGTATGGGCCATAAAGTAAGAAGAGGAGAACAGAATAGCAACAGAAGAGATGAAAGGGACCTTCCCCCATGCCCAAGCAGGAGACCCTAAACACCATTTCTGACAGCCCAGTCTTTTCTCAAAAGACCTCCGGGCTTTCCTTCCGCCCGCCGGGAGCCTGCAGGCGACTCAACCTCTCTGAACCCTCCACAGCCGTTTCTTCGCCTCTCTGGCGCGTCTCTCCTGAGGCGAACGGCCGGGAAAGCGAACGGCGGGCTCCCCGAGAAGGAGGCGGCGGCGGCGGCGGAGGAGGAGGAGGAGGAGGAGGAAGGAGGCGGTAGTCAAGAGGAGGAGCCAGCTTCACCGCCGGAGCGAAGCAGAGCCGGAGAAAGACGGAACCGGGAGGAGCGAAGAAAAAGCAGAAGGCCCGGAGCTGAAAAAGAAAGGAGAGCGCCGAGGCGGCTAGGCCCGACGCGCCCCCCCGCGACCCCCGCTGCCGCCATCATGGAGCAGCAGCAGCAGCAGCAGCAGCAACAGCAGCAGCAGCCCGTCAGTCGGTACCAAGTGGTGAGCAGCGACTCCCTCCGGGGGGTTAGGCGGCGGGTGGGGCCGGGGCTCGGGCCTTATCAAGCCGAATCCTGCCTGCCGAGCATCCCCGGAGGACCCTGGAAGGGGGGAAAAAGAGCCGCGAGGAGCGCTTCTTCCTTCCTCCCTCCCTCCCTTTCTTCACTCCTTCTTTCCTTCTCTCCTTCCTCCTTCCTCCCCCCTTTCTTCTTCTCTCTTCCTTCCTCTCCTTCCTCCCTTTCTCCCTCCCTCCCTTGTTTCTTCTCTCCTTTCCTCCTTCCTCCCCCTCCTTCCTTCTCTCCTTCCTCCCTTCCTTCCTTCTCCCCCTCCCTCCCTTTCTTCACTCCTTCCTTCCTTCTCTCCTCCCTCCCTCCCTTTCTTCACTCCTTCCTTCCTTCTCTCCTCCCCTCCCTCCCTCCCTTTCTTCACTCCTTCCTTCTCTCTCCTTCCTCCCTTTCCTCCTCCCTCCCTTGTTTCTTCTCTCCTTTCCTCCTTCCTCCCCCCTCCTTCCTTCTCTCCTTCCTCCCTTCCTTCCTTCTCCCCCTCCCTCCCTTTCTTCACTCCTTCCTTCCTTCTCTCCTCCCTCCCTCCCTTTCTTCACTCCTTCTTTCCTTCTCTCCTTCTCCCTCCCCTCCCTCCCTTTCTTCACTCCTTCCTTCCTTCTCTCCTCCCTCCTCCTTCCTTCTCTCCTTCCTCCCTTCCTTCCTTTCCCCCCTCCTCACTTTCTTCCTCCTTCCTTCCTCCTTCCTCCTCCCTTTCTTCCTCCTTCTTCCTTCTCCTCCCCTCCCTCCCTTTCTTCACTCCTTCCTTCCTTCTCTCCTCCCTCCTCCTTCCTTCTCTCCTCCCCACTCCTCCTCCTCCTTCCCTCCTCCCTCCCCCTCCTCCCCCTCCTCCCTCCCTCCCTCCTTCCTTCCTTCCTTCCTTCCTTCCTTCCTTCCTTCCTTCCCTTCCCCTTCCTTCCTTCCTTCTTCTTCTCAGCCTCCAAAGCTGTGGCCAGGCTATAAAATCCCCCTCACCCATTCATCCTGCCTCTCTGTTACACCCGTGTTTTTCTTCCCTGCCTCTCAATTACACCACACAGTGGTTTTTGCAAGTGATTTACACCGGAGGGGGTGACGTAGCCAAGGAGAATCTCCTCCAGGACTTTTACAGCTAGGCCTTGACCCTACAACCACAACGGGGAGGCCAATGTTACGTCTTGTTAAGGGAGACATGCTTCTTCAGTGACTTTGGCCCCTGTTTTACGACCTTTCTTGCCACGGTTGTTAAGGGAATCACTGGTGATGGACAATAAAATGAGTAAACTCGGTGGTTAAGTGAATCTGGCTTCCCCTGTTGACTTTGCTGGTCAGAAGGTTGCCATCCCGTGACGCCCGGGGCACAGCAAATGGTTGTAGATATAGAAACAATTGCCAACTCTCGGAATTTTGATCGTGTGATGATGGAGAGGCTGCAAAGGTCGTCACTGCGAAAAAAACGGTCATAAGTCATATTCTTTTTGGTGATGTAACTTTGAATGGTCACTAAATGAGCTATTGTAAGGCGAGGACTACCCACACCTGATCCTAGAGTTCCTTGGGGCTCTCTAACCTTGGTGGTTTTCTTGCAGACATTTCATTATCCAAATAGGTAACATCATCAGGGCTAGTTATTGGGGTTTTTTTTTTTTACCTATCACCTAGTTTGGATAATGAAACTTATGCAGGAAAACAACCAAGCTCAAAGAGCACCAAGGATCCTTTTCATGTCAACCCCTGAGCTACAAATATTCCCCTTAATTGACCTGATCTGTTTGCATTCTCACTGCACCCTGGTGAACCTTCTGCCGGGGTGGGGGGTGTCCTGGACTTACGACCACAACAGAACTCCAAGATTTCTGATGCTAAGCGAAACAGCGGTTAAATGAGCTTGGTCCCATTTTACAACCATTCTTGCCACGGTTGTTAAGGGAATCGCTGCAGTTGTTAGCAATCCATTCGTTAAGTGAATCTGGCTCCCTCACTGACTTTGCTTGTCTGAAGGTCACAAAAGGGTGATCACATGATCCCCGGGATACTGAAGTTGTCATAAATATGAGTCAGTTGCCAAACCTCTGAATTCTGATCACGTAACCATGGAGCACAAAGGGGCAGATTGCACTTCAGTATTTTAGGTTGCTAAGCAAGACATTGGTCCAATAGCTTTTGCTCTTCTTACCGCTATTGTTAAGCGAGCCAAGGTAATTGTGAAGCTGATTACATGGTTGTTAAGTGAATCTGTTTCCCCCACTGACTTTGCTGGTCACAAAAGGGAATCATGTGGCCCCGGGACAGAGCAACCATCATAATAAATATGAGTCAATTGCCAAATGGCCAAATTCTGATCATGTGACCATGGGGAGGCTGCAATGGTTGTAAGTGTGAAAACTGGTCGTAAGTGCTGTTGTAACAGTGACTAAATGAACTGTTGTAAGTTGAGGACTATTGGTATTAACTATCTGGGTTTTCAGCCTGGCGAGGTATTGTGCAAATCTACTTGGTGTTGCTAATGGATGGATCACTCTCATACAAATTAAAAAAAATAGTGCCACGCAGGCAGGCCTATTATCAGCTGGGCCGGGTTATCTTGGTATGATTACCACTTGATGAATTGTGTCAGTTTTATGTAGCACTTGTGTTGCTGATTAAGAAAACAAGATAGTGCCCAGAACAACTTGTGAGTTGAAGGAAAAAGAGAAAATTCAACAAGTTACTGAGAGGGACCAATATCAACATTTTTTATTTCGATAGAATCACACCTAAATAGCTTTATGAGAAAAGTAGGAGAAAGTTCATTTTAATTTCAAAGTTTGGTTAGTGTTATTGATTTCAACAATATATATTGGGTAGTGTTCCTGATACATTAAGCCTTGTGAATGTTTCAAGGAATATCGTCTATTATTGTTCCAAAGTATCCTAAGCTTATATTATTTGGTAAAACAACACCATAGCTGTATTTATGTCCTCTTATAAGAATCCAAGTAGACCAATACTAGTCAGGATTTCTATATTTTCATATTTGAAGGGATATTCTATAGTGGAGAAGAATGTCCATAAATATATAAGATTCTGGCTAAATTTCTTAAGGGACAAAAGTTTTTTTTCTCTACACATCTGTAAACTAGGATAAATGCTTAGTATAAAAGTTATATGGGTTGTGGGTTTGAGTTGCCCCGTTTCTAAACAACTTAATGTTTGATTAGCCTCACTGTATGAAATAAGCTGTGAGGTCCTCTTTAATTCTTAGCAATGGGTATTTGCTGCCTTACTTTGTGGCTATGTTAGTATGTTAAGCATGGTTTGCTGTGCAAGTCATGGGAGTTTTATGTTAAATCATAATTCACTTATTTTCCTAAGCCAGAATCAAACTAAATTATTTTTAGGACATAATTTGAATCCAGTGATCTTGATGGTCTATCATGCTTAGCAATAAGCATAGAACAGATACCATGTAAGTGCCTGCTGATGCTTTCCTGATAACTTTCATTCTTTTAAACTTTCACATATGTAACAAATACACAATCTGGGAAAGTGAAAGTATACGATATAGATATATTTCAGTATATGTGAAATATAAATATATTTGTTGTACCTGCGTATAATGTAACATGCTTAAGATCCTTTGTTTATATAGATTTGTAAGTTGAACAACACTCACATATTTCTCTTTTATAAATAGAATCATTTCAGTGTTTGTTGAAATACATAATTTCCTGCCCAATGAACTGCTGCTTTGAATAGATAATGCTTGTTTTTCCTGGGAAAATGTAAGTGGTAATTTCCTGATTAAGCCAGGACCTTGTAATGCTTCCATAGGGACCCAAATCTGTCTCCTCAAAAGAGTTTATAATGCTGATTTCAGTAGGAAATAGAGAAAGGGAAATTTGAATGTTTCTTCACATCTGATTTTATGTATCATATTTGCATTTCAGTTGCTTATCTTGGGTTTGTAGTGCACTGAAAATAAAGAGGTTGGTAATATGCTGACATGGTTTAAAATCCTCTGGATGATGCACAGCACATAGCAAAGATCATTGATAAAGAGAGAAAATGCTGTATTTGAAAAATCATGGCTCTCCATGGTTTGGAGGATGAAATTGTATCTACTAAATATTCTGTTTTCCAAATTTAAAATTTTCAACTAAATCTTGTAGGATCAGCTGAGGCACAGCACTGATTGGACTGACTCTTACTTGATAAAGCTGTCAAGCTGTTTAAGTCCTAAACTTGCCTTCATTCGTGTTTAAATCCTATTCAGCCTGCAGTTTTACTTTGAGGTAAAAGAACCCCAAACAGTGTAACATTTTAATGCTACTTCCTGTTTTTAAGGTAACCAGATGAAAATTTCAGATATATGACATTCTTAATGTAAAAACTTTCAGACGTTGTGATTGTGTTGGGTGGTGAAAGCTAATATAAGATTCAAAGTAATAAAGAATTTGAGTGAATATGAATAAGACTTCCACTGGTTCCAACTTGTATTGGATAGAAGACATTGTGAAGGATCAGTCAATATTGTGCTACCAACAAATTTAGTCTTACTGCACTGTTGTGATAAGAAAGCAACGTGATTAGCAGCTGGTTTCCTATGAAAGTTACGTAAAGTGTTTAATTCTGGCTTAAGACTGTTTGTACTAGGCAGATTGGATTTGTAACTTATAGTTTATGTATCATTTAACAACATCATACCAACCGGAGCCAGGATGTTGATATCATATTGTTATAGTGTCTACAAGGCAGTCTTTATTATGGTTAGTGATTAGAGCCAAACATTAAAAACATTACACAACACTACACAAACATTAAAAATGGCTAGAATCTAAAAACGTTGATGTTCTTGTACAAGGCCATATGATATTATGGTGTTCCATTAAATATCTTATGAGATTTCAGCTGCTATGGTGCGGAGGAAAACAGGCTAATCATCTTGACCTGCCCTTAATACAGTAATAACATGTAACTATCCAAGGTCTTCAGCCAATTGGCTGATTAAATGTCTTCTATTTATCTCAGTGTTGGAAAGTATTATGTCTTTTCTAGTCTGTTATCTTCTTGCATTATTTCACTATTTACCACTTTAACTTCATTGTCACCCCCAGAATTCACTAAGTTTTGCAGGTTGACAGCTATCTTGGTATTTACCATTGTTTTGGCTTTTTCCTTTTCCTTTCCCTTTTCCTAGCTCTTCTAAGTCGTCTTCAGCTAACAGTTCTCTGCCTGCTCATTGGGCATTTCTCTCCATTTGTACGGCATTCTCCATAAGCAACCCTTTCTAATTTTCAAACCGATAAATCACAAGTTTGTTTTTCTAAAAAGTTCATTAAGTGTTTCTGGTCACTAATAAATGCAGTTAACTGATCTTTCTTTAATCAAGCAAGTAAATTTAGCCATCTGTGAGAATTCTGTTATCTTCAGTACCAATAATCCTCTGGTGTGAATATGAATGTCATCTATGGTAACTGTTCAGATTCTATCTAGTTGTGAATTGTGACATTGCTCTGACCTTATTGAAAATGTTTTTTTTCCCTTATTTTCCTCATCTGGTTATATTCCTATATTTCAAAATATTTGCGAATTACATCTTTTTGGTCCTTTTTTGCTTGATTAATGGTGGTATGTATGCTTATCTCATGTCAGTGTTGCTTAAGGCTTTCATCCTTGCTCTTTCTCTCCATGTGATGATAATTTATTCTGAAAAATCACTTGAATCTTTTCATCTTTGCCATTTTGATATCATGTTGGCTTTCCTGATTTCTTTAATTCTTCTAAATTTAACCTGCATTTTTTGATTACAGCACTTCACTAACTTTCTGGAAGTGCACTGACTGGTTAGAAAATAGGAAAACAGGGTTGGAAGGGAGACCTTGGAAGTCTTCTTGTCCAACCTTCCGCTCAAGCAGGAGATCCTATACCATTTTGGACAAACGGGTTGTCCAATCTCTTTTTAAAAAACTTCCAGTAATAGATCTACCCCAGCTTCCGGAGGCAAACCATTCCATTACTTAATTGTTCTCGCTGTCAGGAAATTTCTCCTTAATTCTAAATCGAGTCTCTCTAATAATTTTCCACCCATTACACCTTATCCTGTCCTCACATGCTTTCGAGAATAGGCTGATCCCTTTCTGTCTGTAGCAGCCCCTCAAGCATCTGAATTTTGATCATGTAACCACGGGGATGTTGCAATGGTCATTAAGTGTGAAAATCACTTTTTTCAGTGCTGTTGTAACTTTGAATGGTCACTAAATGAATGGTTGCACGTCGAGGACCACCTGTATATCAGGTGTATTCTTGCCACTCCATTATAAAGTAGTTGTCATGCCCCTGTTGGAGCCTGAATCTGTGGAAGAAGGTAAACTGGAGCTGAGGGAGATCAAGGGAGGAGGCGGCTTCACTGGCTTTGGAGGAATGTGGGGAGGAGCAGGCTGAGTCAGCCCAGGGCCCTTCAAGATTGGAATGGCTTGTTAGCAGGGAGGAACGGGGGCAGGATGACCGAGAGAGGGCAAGCAGTGGACATGAGGAGTGACAGAGCTCAAGCGATGACAAAAGACCACCCCCTCCTGATCCCCGAGCATGGAGAGTGGAGAGGAGGCGGGAACAGCTCAGGCCGGCCCAATGACTCAGAAGGAGAGCGCCCCTCCCCTCTTCACAAGGCACATCTGGGGACTGAGATTTAAGGAGACTCTGTGAGGAGGGGCATTTGCCTGGAACAGACGCTGAATTGGTAGAGTTTGGTGTGCCAGTCCAGACATTTGGAGTATGCAGGATTGCTTGCTTCTTCCTTACTTTGTGGACTCATTGTTTGTTCTTTGTTCCATGGGCTCATTTCCCTGTTCCTTTGTTTTGCTGGACTGGGCGCAGCCAGAGGCTGCCGTGTGTGTGTGTGTGTGTGTGTGTGTGTGTGTGTGTGTGTGTGTGTTTGAGGGGAAATTTGGAGCATTAAAGGGGAGTTTGAGCCCTCAGCTGGCTGTGTGACCTTCGTGTCTTTTCCTGGGTCATCACAGTTGTAGTATCACTTCACGTGATCTTGACAGTATCCCTCTGTTGAGGCAGCCCAAGACTGTATTGGCTTTTTCGGCAACAGCAGCACACTCCTTGCTCACACTTAGTAGTCATCCATTAGGACACCTAGATCCGTCTCACAGTTACTGCTGTTGAGCCAGGTAGCACCTATTCCATTCCTGTCCATTGCGTTTTTTTTGCCTAAGTGTAAGGCCTTACTTTTCTCACCTACTATTATTAAATGGTGCTTTCCTGTCATCTGTTTCCTGTTAGACAACATCAGAATAACATGATTTTGATGCAGTCTGCGTTTATGTGGGTTGAGTTAGGTTCTCATAAGAAACGAGAACTTTCTACACATGACTGTTTTAATATATCCTTGGCTTTACTAATCCAGATATTCCTGTCATTCTAAGATCTTCCATTTCTCCAACTTTTGTATTCCAGCTTTCTTTTTCTTTTTGTATATATTGCCTGTTAAAATTTGCCACAGAAATAGTATCATTTTCTTTTGGGTCCACCACTGGCAGTTATAGTTGCCTAATGTTGACATACATCCATTATTTCTGATAATTTAATCCTGTTTATTGAATTTTAATCAAGTATGTATGGATTTTTAGCATCGTTACAACTCCATTCAACTCCGTATTCTTTTATAGCTGGAGAGTTTCCTTTTATTATTAGAGATTTAGATTCATGTGGTTTCTTCTTGTCCACCTAAATTTGTTCCTAAAATACCCAATTTGGTACTCCATTTTGTTTAATTTTTTTACTTCATTCATGCTTATTTACGTTCTAATTGGATATATTGTAACCGGGCGAACTGTTTTTAAATGTAGTATCAGTGACCAGACTTCCTTAGGTCTGCTTTACTTAATGTTTGTTTAATCCTAAATATTAATATTGCCATGGGAAGGAAGCCAATTGTCAGCCAAAGATGACACAAGTGAAATGTAATTGAGTCCAATTCTTCATTTGCTTACACCTCATGTACAAAATCTTGCTATAATAGTAAAGCTATAATCTTGCAACCTCATAGATATACTCTGAGAGATTATAGGGTATGGTTACCCAGAAGTTCTTCCTCCCTCCCTTATCCAGTTCAAGATTGCACAGACCCTTAATTTGAACTTTTCTCTGGAAAGTACATCCTTGCAAAACCGCAGTGTTCCTGCTGAGATCCTTCCCCTCCTTCTCCAGGTGCATATTCCATAACACAAATGCCCTGCTCTGTGTTTCCATCCTATCAGCTACATTTTTAAAGCTTTGATCTGTTTCTATGGCTACAGCAAAAGAATCTTCAAGTGGTGTAGAAAGAAGTCTTTGTTTGACTTTTCCTTTTATTGTAACATTCTAGATACAATGTAGAATATTGCTCCACAAAGTAAGGATGAGTTTGAGACGGCTAGATACATTGTACGATATAGTTGGACAAAGTAAGGGGAGTTTGACACAGTTGGTTAATTATTCAAACAGTGCTTTGTTTTTATTTACTTAATGACCATCAGATTTTGCGTAGAATTCCATTGCCAAGTGACATCAAATGTAAAAATGCAAAGTGTTAAACTAAAGCTGTTTAAAAAACAGAAAACATTTAGCAAAATCAGCAATGGAAGAAGATAGAAGCAGTTAAATAAAAACTTAGTAATCTTCATGAGACATAAAGAATTGCAAAATTATACCTTCAGGATCTCTGGCCATTGGTGAGGGTGCTGGGAGTTGTAAATGATTCTAGAGAAATTGTAGTAATTTATCTTTGCTATACAGGGTAGAATCAGCACATTAAAATGTATATCGAAGTAAATTAGCAGCCACTAGAGAGACAAGAGTGGTATAACATCGTGAGTTTTTTTAAAAAAATACCCAAAACTCATCTGGATAGTCCATTCTCCCATCACTATCAACTGCAGGTTCCAAGCAATATTCAAAAATAACATCATGCAAAGCAAATTAAAATAATTCCAAATTTGAAAAACAGACATGGTAAAAGTTTGTCAACAGTATAATCTAAATAGTATTGTTTGTATTATCAGACTTCTTCAAGTTTAGAATAATCCAAGCAGCTTTCTACTGTAAGTCTTTTCACTGAAAAACTAATATTAATGTAACTGAAGGGAATGCTAGTGGAAATTCTTCAGAAGATTTTCTTTTTCATTTCATGGAAGAATGTTTTCTTTTTTCTTTTTAATTCAACGTTATTTAGTAGATGACTCATTGTAAAGCATAAATCATTTTAATATTTGAATTCATGGAAGATTATGATGCTGCAGGCTCTGACACAGAATACGCTTGTCCTCATTTCAACTATAATTCATAACTTCAGGAGAGAAAAAAAGGACTTTGGCATGCACACTTAGAAAAATAATTGGATCCTTTTGAAGCAAATGGTTCTCTTTTAAGTTGCAGCCTGATTGGTAGAGCATTCATTTACCTGTGCTAATTTAGTTTGCATTTCATTCTATGAAGTTAAAGAATAACAATAATAATAGAGTTGGAAGGGACCCTGGCAGTCTTCTAACCCAACTTCCTGCCTAGGAAATGCCCCGTTCAGGAAACCCAATACTGTTTGAGATAAATACTTGTCCAATCTCTTCTTAAAAACTTCCAGGGTTGGAGCATTCACAACTTCTGGAAGCAAGATACTTTGTGAATTTAAACTTAATAAGCCAGAGTCAGATTGATTGGAATTAAATTAATTCCCACTAATTTCAAATAGAATAAATTAGTTGCGACTTTATTGGAAAAAAAAAAGTCCATGGTGGACACACACAATTTCTGAAGGCAAATCTTTCCACTGGTTAATTGTCTTCACTGTCAGGAAATTTCACCTTAGTTCTAGGTTGCTTCTCTCCTTGATGAGTTTCCACCCATTGCTTCTTGTCCTGCCTTCAGGTGCTTTGGAGAATAGCTTGACTCCCTCTTCTTTGGGGCAGCCCCTGAGATACTGGAACACTGTTGTCATGACACCCTTAGTCCTTCTTTTCATCAGACTAGACATATCCAGTTCCAGCAACTGTTCCTCATATGTTTTAGCCTCCAGTCCTCTAATCATCTTTGTTGCTGTTCTCTGCACTCTTTCTAGAGCCCCAACCTCTTTTTTACATTGTGGCAACCAAAACTAGATGCAGTATTCCAAGTGTGGCCTTACCAGGGCCTTATAAAGTGGTATTAACACTTCACGTGACCTTGATTTTATCCCTCTGCTAAGGAGGAGTTTATATTTTATTGTTTTCTGTTAAAGTACTCCTTCGTGAGTCAGTATCTACCTTCCAAAACAGAGGTGGATGCTCTTGGCATATCCTATCCAGCTGGGAATCTGGATAATTTTCAGAAAGGAATCTCAAGGTATAAGAATTCTGTTCCTCTCAAACACTTTCAATTTGGGGAAATTTCAGAGTCAGGAAGATAGGTGGTGGCAGCAGGGATTTCCAAACGGCTGTCCCAATAGTGAAGGCAGGGCCAGGATATAACAATCTAGGTGGTTTTGAGCGGGGGTTCCAAACTTGACTTCATTGAGGGCCGCATCAGGGTTTTGTTTGACCTTGGGGGACTGGGGTGGACGTGGCCAGGGTGGGCATGGCCAACATGATGTTGCTTGTGTTGGGGGGCACCTATGCTGGCCCAAGAGCTCTGCCAAAAAAAAAATGGGCTCCTGAGCTCCATTTTCGGCTGGGATGGCCTCCTGCAACCCTCTGCCAGTGAAAACTGAGCTTGGGAGGGCTGCGTGTGGGCCGGTCCTTCGCTATTTCCAGGGCGGCTCCGTGGGCCAGATCTAAGTACCCCGCAGGCCAGATCCAGCCCCCGAGCCTTGAGTTTGACACCCCTAGCTTTGAAGAAAGGAGGTTTGATACACCCCTACCCCCACATACCTGCTGTTCAATATATGGACTCAGCCACTCCATTACAAGCAGTATTTTGTTTTGTACAGCAGGGGTGAATGGTCTGGTGTCTCCCAAAATCTAACTTAAATACAGCAGGTTTGGGTTTTTCTAGCTGGGCTGGGAAGTCCTTTTCATAATAATCTTGTCTCTTAGTTGTTGCAGAATAAGGCGTCGTGAAAAACCATCTTAGGCCTTATTAACCAGCTGGACAAAATGATTATGGTCAAAATAGTTTTGATTTCTGATGTTGGGGCAGGAATCAAGTTCAAGGCTGATACAGTAACTCTTAGACTTCTGCTCTGCTATGTTTCCTGAGGACAATTTCAAGGATCCCCAATGATGGTTTGAGAATCTGACATGAAATGAAATCCTTCTCTGTTTCTTAAATCTGTTTAATTGCAATCTGTTGGAAAGATTGTTGACCCTGGCAAGTTACTACATCAGTTCATTACTTTGAATTTTATAATCTTTACCCTGTGTCTTACTAATCAACTTTTGCTGCATGTTAGCCTTATTCAGTTGCGTCTAATGGCAAATAACTCTTATTTAAATATCGTTTCACTTCGTTGCGTTGTATTCTTCTTAAAAATGTGAATATTCCATTTCATTACAGTTTACCATAGTTGATAACCTGTAACCTTAACAGAAGGCTATAATTTGAGGTATTCTGCATTTGCTTGTGACATAGAGATTAACTAACTAGAAAGGGTTAGCCATCCCTGTGGTTCTTTTTTTTTTTCCAACCCAGTAGAATGTTGAAAAGAATCTTTTTCTTTTCTTTTCTTTTTTCCAGTCTTGAAAAGAATCGTTTTTCAAGAGGTTTGAGAATCCATCGGTCTATCTGCCCTTGCCATGTGAAAATAATGGAATGGGCACAATTTTGTGCGGAGAGACAATTTTGCAAAAGGAAAAAATAGAGTTTATAAGCGGTCTGGATCAATTTGAGAGCTGGTAGGGGAGACACAGTAGAAGCAATTGAGCCGCAGTTCATTGTGCTGCTGACTACTCCATCTTAAGTTCTCCTCAGGGATGGGATTCAATTTTTTTACTACCGGTTCTGTGGGCGTGGCTCGGTGGGCATGACAGAAGAAGAATACTGTAAAATCTCCAGTCAGAGGTGGTATTTGCCGGTTCTCCGAATTACTCAAAATTTCCGCTACCAGTTCTCCAGAACCGGTCAGAATCTGCTGAATACCCACCTCTGGTTCTCCTCCTTTCTCTCTCCTAATCAAATGACTCAGAATACCAGGCTGTTCTCGTGTGGCAAACGCACACACAAAAGGACATAATACATTATTTTGTTGCACGGAGGAAGACGTGGACCTGTTCCATGGTACTCCTGATAAAAGTGACTGGCAAGAATTCCGCAACATGTACTTTGCCTGCTATTTCTATCTTGTTTATTTTCATTCTGTGTGTTTTGAAAGTTTCCCCCCAGATCCATTACCAGAATCTGATCTCATGTGCTGTGAGGACTTCATAGGAAAAGAGGAGGCAAATATGTGAACTCAAAAACAGCTCCTTAGTTTTGTAACATGATCATTTGAATGGCAAAAATCACAAGTCTCCTGTGATGTGTATTACATTGCCCTTGTTCAACTTGCTCATTTTGCCTTTCAAATATATTTGCTGTGGTCCCCAGCTGCCAAAAAAAGCTTGCCCACCCTAGCTGTTTAATCCGTGCCCTATTAACTCTTGCTGTCACATGAGATCTTTTTTGTACTTAATTAAATTTGCTTTACGCATATCTAATTAGATTTTCCTTAAGCAAACGTATTTTAGCAAGCTTTAGAGTCAAGTTTCTATTCTCTCTTAATCACCTCAGAAACCCTTGTAAGTTTTTTTCTTGCCTATCATGGGACTTTTATTTGGGAAGTGTTAAAATACATCTTTCTATTTAATCATGCAACTGTGGGCAATAACCTAACTTTTGTGAGTGGAGAGAATTGGTGACTGTCTAATTATTAGCAGGGCTTATGCATTTTGTATATTTGTGTCTAGTTTCAGTCTAGTATAGTTTCCCTGAAAATATAACCTACCTCGAAGGTAAGTCCTTGGTTTTTACACTTATGCCCAATATGAGCCCTACCTCCCCCCTTCAAAATAAGCCCTAATTAAGACCCCCGCTTACATCAATGTGCACGAGTAAAAATTAAGCTTGGGAGGGTGGAGCTGCTCTACTGCTTACCTTCAGATATTTGCAGTCAGGACTTGCACAACCTGACACCTGCCTTGCCAGCCCATTTCTTCTGCAGCTGGCAAGGCTTTCCTGAAGGCCTATGCAGCCGATAACAAGAGCTCCGGAGGAAGCTTTTGGGGGAAACACAGATGGATAACAATATGGTAAATAAAAAATAAAGTTTCACTAGTGTTACCTGTTCACCTTCCTAGATTCGCTGTCCCTTCAGGCAATCCCTTATGCCCTGGTCACCTCCTGGCTTGATTATGCATGCTACAAAGGGTTGCCTTTGAATGCCACCTGGAAGCTTCAGCTGGATCAAAATGCAGCGACCCAAGAGGTCATGAGCACTCTTCAATATGCCCATGTGAAACCTCTGCTTCACGTGCTGCACTGGTTGCCATCTTTCTTTTGAGCGGATCATTTTTGTTCAGCATTATTTTGTAATACATGAAAGCTTTAAATTGAATCCTTTTATCCAGGATGGTCTAGGGCAGGGGTCTCCACACAAGTCTTAAAGTTGCCAAGGTTGGAGACCCCTGGTATAGGGTTTCCTGTTTGAGCAGTGGGTTGGACTAGAAGACCTCCAAGGTCCCTTCCAACTCTGTTATTCTGTATCTGTTGAAAGGTCAGTAATAAGGTCCTCATATGTCTACACTGAAAGAAAAAAATTTGAGAGTAGATGTAGATGAAACTTGGCTTAAAACTCATACTCATTGGATGTCCATCACCAACATATATCCAGTCTACTAAAATTATCTGTAGAATCTTCATCCTCATTTCCCTTCAGACTAAGTTCCAGGATGCATGGATGTGACTGTATAAATAGTACTCTGCAAATTATTCTAATTTATATTGGCAAGTGTGCCGAATCAGTGAGTGTGATTTGAGCATTTTATATAAAATATAACAGACAAAGCAAAATTAGGCACAGAGACATTTTTGGAAACAGCGGAACCTTCTAAGCAATGAAAGATAAAGTACCTGTTTTAAATGCTTTCCATATATCTAACATCAATCACCCAACTTTGAAAAGATAGCAATTTAAGCATTGTAAAACAAGCTTGCAGATAGTCCAAGTGGATAATAAATGGTCGTGTTGTGATGTTTTAATTATCCAAAATCTGCCAAATCTGGTTTCTTCATTAGTTATTGTCTGGCTGTCAGCTTTTTTTCACAAACTTAAAAGCAGAAGCAAGAGCAATATCCGGCCTTAATTTCATATTTACAATTAGGAAAGTCTCACTTGGTAAAGTAGAAGTAGCAGCAATATTGGGTTAAAATTTTGAGGTTGTTACCAAACCAGGAACGGAGAGAAAATGTGTGTCCATCCAAAAGAAAATAACTTTTAGTCCTTTGCATAGAATAGATGGGGGAAAGAAATCTTATAAAACAAAGAAACAAAGAAATCTTATAAATAGTTCTCAGTGGTTGCTTATATTATATACAGTGTATATATATATATATATATATATATATATATATATGTGTGTGTGTGTGTGTGTGTGTGTGTGTGTGTGTGTGTGTGTGTGATATTCAGCTTTGTTCAGATATTTTCCCACATCATTATAGTTGTGCTTTTAAAGTTGTAGCAACGTTTCAGCAGAATCTCATCTTGTATCATCTCTGCAATAAATTGCTTGCAAGGAGTTGCTGGATCCTTGTGTGTTTGCATAATTTCAGCTCGTGCTAAAAAGAAGCATGATACTTGTCTTCAAAAATCGTGGATGCTTCATCACTGGAGGTTTTTAAGAAGAGACTAGACAGCTACTTGTCTGAAATGGTATAGGGAGGTGGACTAGAAGACCTCCAATGTCCCTTTCAGCTCTATTCTGTCCTACTTACAACTGATTATCTAAAATTTAGCAAGAATGGAAACATGGGGAATCTACCCCACCCCAAAAAAGTCAGATGAACAAAATTATTTATCTCACAATTTTTAGATAGAATTTGAATATATCCCTATAACTTTTCCATCAAACAAGACTGCATGACACACAGCTTGATTTGACGATAGCCTATATTTACAAGTTAATTAAAGCACACCCGTGTTACCTAAATAGAAGCATTACTTGATTTCAGGAACATCTTTTCTAAGGGCCCAGCAGTAGTCAGCCAATATACTGGAGACTCCACCTGAAATTGCTCACTGTCTCATCGGTGACTGCACCAAGCTTTCCGGTAAAAATCCAAGTGAGGGCCCAAGAGTAACACGTAGCTTGGTAAAACTTTAGGAGATCACTCGTTATTTTGCAATAGTTTTCTTCTTGATGATTTTCCGGAAAGAATTTTTGCAGACATTTTTGAATGATTTCCATGCAGCCTCATTTAATGCTTTCCAGCTTCATTTAATGCTTCATCGAGTTAACTTCTTTACAAAGCACCACTTCATCATCTTGGAAGAAAAAATTGTTAAACTAATGATCATTGTGCTTGTTAGGCAGAAACAATAACAATCTGATGTTGGAAGAAATATCCATCTGGTTCAGTTCCAAGTAGGGAGAAAGACACTGGAAACCTGGAGGCTGATTGGAAAGATGGTGTAATGAAGCAGAACCATCAAGAACGTGGTCCTGGTGCAGCTGACCACATGGACTGGAGAGGGAGGGTTATTTATACCCTCTTTTCGGCTTTGCCCTTGAGCTTCCTGTTCCTGTGGCAAGAGCATATATTCTATTGCAGAGGTCACAACTAACTTTGTAGGCTATCTGAGTCCCAGGCTTGGTTGAAGCTTGCTGGGTGATGCAGTGAAGGGGCTTGTTGTACCATGTGCTGAGCTCTGCTGCTAGATGGTAAAGGGCTCATCCTATTACATCCTGGAGGGTCATGTCTTAATCCCATCACCCCGGAGCTGAAGGTCTTTTGTTTTGTAGATAGGCCGGCCCAGTCCTTCTTAATGGGCATCAAATATCTGCTGCGGGCAGGGAGTTGGGGCTGATTTTCTGTCTCCCTTAAGATTTCTATTTCTCTTTTAGGGGAAATATACTCTGCCTTTTTAATATTTCCTAAAATATTTCATTCTTCTGGGAGGGTTGACTTCCCTCACTGATGAATGGTCTTTTGGTTCCCTCCAAATAATAGGAATGGCAAACACCAAATAGTGCCTGCAAATCCTTTAACCACCCTGTTGGAAGTCCAACACAATGTCATACAGCAAGTATGAGATCCTTATTTTCTTGCCTTCTTCATCCACTTCACAACCCAGATAAACTTCATAGCATTTTTTGACAAGTGGGATGAAGTTTTATTTCTGAGATTTTAAATGTCAACTCACCGTGCAAATAACAGAATGTATCAGGATTATTTCCAGAATTTTATGGCCATGGGATACATGATACTTTTACAATCAGTTGTGAGCTCTGACACCAGACTGACCAAGAACCGCTGTCCAGAAGAGACTGGACTCATGTATAGATGTGTTCAAACATGACTCAATGTGTAGTGGGCTGTTCTGTTCTTGCTGTCATGCCTTTTGCCGTTGTCTTGTTGTTATCTATGCCAGAGAGCAATAATAAATTAGATTTTGTTCAGTGATTGTTACAATTACAAAGTACTAAAATACGGTACTAAAATTAAAATATACAACTGTAATATCACTAATTGAACAGAATAACAAAGGTGGAGTCATAGAAAAAAACCTAAATGTGATAGAAATAGATCTGTTTTCATGCTTGAATTCCACACGAAAAAAAACTTGCTTAGGACACCTATTATAATGCCTGATGCAAAATTATTGTTGTCCAGTGAAATGAGACTCGACATTAAATCCTATGAGGAGAGATTGAGGCATTCAGTTATATTTAGCCTTGAGGGGAAAAAAACAAATGGAAATAAAGTTGGATTTTACATCTAGCTGAAAAGTGGAACACAGAAAAAGGAAAATTGTTTTTTATTATTCTGGGGATAAAGGATAATACATTTAAGCTACAAGTCTGCAGAGCTTTCCAGATGGCAAGTGTAATTGCCGTTTTTAAAAATATTGAATTTCTTATTATTCTAGATGCTATCCTAGTGTTGACTGCAATGCCATCCTTTTCTCTTTCTGTAATTTCATGAACACACACCTGTGTGAGTGATGAAGGAGCATTCAGACATACGAATATCTTGTTTACATGTTGAAAGTCTATATTGCCTACGTTGTGTTGTGTCTCTATGTACTGATTGTATCACGGGGGCTCTAGATCAGACTGTGAAATTCTTTTTTAAAAAAAAAAAAACACACCTTGGCAACCTACACTGTTGCCTATTCTTGGTTACCTATGATTGTTAGGGCACAGGTGAGATGTTAGGGTACAGATAACGAACTAGGTTTTTTTGTTTTAATTTTCTCATCTCTTTTTACTTTGAATCTTTCTGACTGATATCTTAGGCAATTCTGAAGTTAAAAACAATCGTTAAAGGGTCCAATCTAGGTCAGTCATTGGGAACAGTGGTTTAGTCTTCTGAGCTTTCGGACTTGTGTTGGAACCCATCCTCAGAACGTGGGTTTGGAGTTGTTCTATGCATCATATTTATGTGGTGCCTGCTTGGATGTGGCATCTTATTTGGTTGATTGGGGTGTTGATGGTCAGCTATTAAGTCGTCGGCTGTTGTTTCCTTGTGCTCCCAAGTTAAAATTGATGGTTAAGATCATCAGGTTTGTATATATATTTTGCACTGCTTTGATAGCACCAGGAGTTGTTTTTCAGACAATTTTACCCTGCTGTTCTTTTTCATAGCAACTGCTGCCATAATTACCGGAAGGGAGTATGTGAGCAATAATATTTTCAAGGGAAACCAGGTTTTACCAGTGAGCTGTAATCAGATTCAAAAATCAGTTGCAAGAAGAGAGTTAGATGCTAAATGGAGAAATCATTTTTGAAATACTTCCTTCGTTTCATTGTGCAACATCCCAGTATACAATTGCTGAAAGCTCTATTAATATCAGGAAGAAAACATACAATGTAATGAATATAGAAGGGCAGGAAGAAAAACTATCAGTCATAATGCTTTTGATCTCCATCCTAGTTGAGATGAAAGCAACACAGAACTCAAGAGGAAGAAACACCCCTATAACCCTGTTCTACTATACGTGCCTGAGTGCTTGAAAGATAAAGTATTACTCTCTTGTTTACTTCTAGCACAAGCACTTAAGTAGACCTTATCTAGTCCAATGTCACATTGGAGTGCATAATATTTAATTCCGCTTATTTTTCTTTAAAGCTTCATAATGAAGATGATCCTGCAGAATCTACAGCCGAACAACCGTCCACCTCTACGGAAACTGCACCAGCCTGTCCAACAGGGGCACCTTTACCTGAGGTGGATACTTCCCCTCCACCTTATTGTACCATCGCTACAGAAGCAGCTGCACCAACAGGTACTGCCTTTTTTCATGGTTATATAACCACCCCAGGTATATTTTTAGCAATGCTGAAATAGTGCCACCAGCACTCCTGTGCCTGCTTCTGCTGACCCGCTTAAAGATGCTTTGCTCAGTTCTTTCGTGCAGAAGTCAAATGATTTTGTTTCACATATCACTGCCAAACAGGCTAAATTGGATATTCACACAATTAATTTGTCTAATCGTGCCTTCCTCTCTATGCATGATGAGAGTAGCGTGTTTTGTTTAATTGATGTTGATTAAACGTGGCTTATACTCCCCATATGATAATCAAATGATTTTTTAAAAAGAATCTTTGATTTAATTGATTTAGAGCTGCAGTGGCGCAGTGGTTAGAATGCAGTACTGCAGGCTACTTCTGCTGACTGTCGGTTTCTCTAGAATCATGGAAAGTACCCAACAAACTTGGCCTGGTTGTAGAACACACTGTTGGCTAGTGTGCCTGAACACTGAAATTCCACAACCATTTCTTCTGTCTTATAAAGAGCCGTGGTGGCGCAGTGGTTAGAATGCAGTTTTGCAGGCCAACTCACTGTTCAGTGCCAGGAGTTCAGTCCTGACGGGTTCAAGGTTGACTCAGCCTTCCAGCCTTCTAAGGTTGGTAAAATGAGAGCCCAGATTGTTGGGGGCAATAGGCTGACTCTGTAAACCGTTTACAGAGGGCTGTAAAAGCACCGTGAAGCGATATATAAGTCTAAGTGCTATTTAATTAATTATTGCTATTTAATTAAGACTAATTGCATAGAAAGGAAGTGTGTTTTCTTGCTTTTAAGTGGTGCAAATGGGTACATACCATTTTTGAAAAGGTCATGAGTTTCTTGTAGGGTAGAAAATGGGAATTGCAATTTCTGAGAGTAAACAGAAGAAAACATAGCACGCTACCCAGGATTAGTACAACAATTAAACAAACATAATTTGGCAAATAAAAGCAAATTAATCGAGATTATATGACTCACCAGCGCAAAAACATGGATATAAATATTAAGCAATAAAGCCAGTCTTATAATAATAAAAAATGTAATACATAAATTGAAATAATCAAAACTCTAATGGAACAGCTATATTTGCTCCCGTGCTGTTGGTCAAAATGGAACAACATGAAACATTCCTATGATCAAAGTTAAACTTTCCAAGTGAGATCCATTTTGACCTCCATCCAGAAAACCAACAGCACAGGAGCAAATATAGCTGTTCCATAATCTGGGCAGCCTGATAATGCCTCCTCTCTCTGTCCCCCCCCTGCCTGTTTTATATTACTGGAGAATTACAGACAATGTTTCCCAAATAGTCATATTAGATTGGTTGATTCTAGATGAAGGGGATAGTTCTGAAGGTATCGCCATACTCTGCTACGTCGAACTTTAAACTGCACACAGAAATCTGTTGTCACCCACTGCAAGGCATACAGCATAGATCAGGGGTGTCAAACTGGCAGCCCATGGGCTGGATGCGTCACGCACAGGCCATGCCCAGTCCAGCTCCAAGAAGGGAAAAAACAATCTTGACACGTCACATGACATTAACTTGACGCTGCGAGTTTGACACTCGTGGCATAGATGTATCGTGCCTGTAGAATTTAGCGCCGGGTAACCTGGGCCACTCCACTGATTTAACATTTGTTTCAAACTGGCCTTTAAAGGGAAAGTGAAGCGCCTTACAGTACTACAGCTGGTTATGATGAAAGTGTGAATTACCATCACAAAACTTTCCTGGCTTTCCCAGATAGGACTGTAACATGCATCAAGCGTAGCTAAGCAAGATTTCTTTAGGCGTAACCTCCAACTGTCCCATTGAGAACTAGTTGTTAATCTGGGACAACCCCAGGCCGTAGAGTTGCTTCCATTAGAGAAATCTGAAATTGAAATTTATTTATTTATTCATTAATTCATTCATTCAGTTAATGGCCAGAAAAATCAAACAACAAAACAAGCTATTAACAAAACAGGAAACACAACCAGGACGGAGAAAAAGAAGCGGGTGCAGTCACATGCCAGCTGCTACAAAACAAATCAAGCATGGTACAAACACCCCCAGCACAACAACACCCTGTCCACCCATCCAAGCTTCCTCTAGAGCAGGGGTGTCAAGCTCGATTTCATTGAGGGCCGCATCAGGGTTGTGTTTGACCTGGGGGGGGTGCATGTCCGGGGGTACCTGTGGTGGCCCGAGCGTTCTGCCGGCAAAAACAGGCTCCCGAGCTCCATTTTCAGCTGCCATGGCCTCCTGCAACCCTCTGCCAGTGAAAACTGAGCTCCGAGCCCATTTTCACTGGCAGAAGCACCGTGGGCTGGTCCTTCGCTGTTTACAAGGCAGCCCTGTGGGTCAGATCTAAGTACCTCGTGGACTGGATCCAATGGTGGGATTCAAAAAATTTTACTACCAGTTCTGTGGGCATAGTGTGGTGGGCATGGCAGGAGAAGGCTACTGCAAAATCCCCATTCCCTCCCTATCCCACTAACCTGCTTTCCAGCTCCATTCTCCTGCGGAGGGCAACAAAAGAAGACCCAGCTGATCAGCTGGGACTCGGGAGGCAGAGAATAGATGGGGACGGGGCCAGCCAGAGGTGGCATTTGCTGGTTCTCCGAACTACTCAAAATTTCTGCTACTGGTTCTCCAGAACTGGTCAGAACCTGCTGAATAACCACCTCTGCCTGGATCCGGCCCCTGGGCCTTGTGTTTGACACCCCTGCTCTAGAGACAAGAACCAGCAGAGAACCATGTTGAATTAACAGCAGCTTTGTCTTACAGTATCTGGATTTAGCCCCTGTTTGTTTGTTCCCACCCAGAAGAGTCTCGTTGTTCTTTTACAGAAGTGGAATCACCCAACGAATTTTACCCAGTGCCGCCTCCCTACAGCGTAGCTACCTCTCTTCCCACTTACGATGAGGTGGAGAAGGCCAAAGCTGCGGCAATGGCAGCTGTGGCAGCAGAAGCAGCAGCCCAAAGAGTGAGTAAGCAGTTTGTGCTACGTAATCGGCGTACTTTGGAACCTACACTCTGCATAAGTCTGCATTTTGTATGCACCGTATTAAGTGCTTTTCCCAGTTCTTCTATACGTTTGCATAGTTTGTTTTTTTTAAAGGATACATATTTCTTATTTAAGCGTGGAGGTCTTTTAATCAGATTACAGATAATCAGAGTTGGAAGGGATATAGGTCATCTAGTCCATGAATCACTGAAGTTGTTAGGCGAGTAAGATGGTGGTTAAGTGAATCTGGGCTTCCCCGTTCTTTTTGTTTGTTGGAAGGTCTCAAAAGGGGATTGACCCTTGGACAGTGCAAGTACATGCCAGTTGCCAAGCACCTGAATTTTGACCACATGACAGTGGGACTGTTGCAGTGGTCCTAAGTGTCAAAAACAATCATAAGTCCCTGTTTTTTAGTGCCATTGTAACTTTGAACTTTCACTAAACGAACTGTTGTAAGTCGGGGGCTACCTTGTATTTAGAAATTCAGGTCAGTGCAGTGGCTTTTTTCAGACCTTGACAAGCAGCAGTGGCAGTTTTTCCTCCCCCAATTTCTGATCAATGGGTTGTTTTTAATCTGATAATGTCACAAGTTAAAGTGCCACCTAGTTATTATGCTACATCAACTTCCTAGGCAGGTAATAGAAGAAGTAGCACAGGTTAGCCCCTTTTATTTAATCTGTGATGCAAGTTACAGGTTCTAATCTGTAAATGCTGTGCAAGGAGCCTCTGTGACGCAGTGGTAGAGTGCAGTACTGCAAGCTACTTCTACTGACTGCCGGCTGCCTACAATTTGGCAGTTCAAATCCCCCTTAGGCTCAAGGTTGACTCAGCCTTCTATCCTTCCAAGGTGGGTAAAATGAGAGCCCAGTTTGTTGGGGGCATATATGCTGACTCTGTAAACCTCTTAGAGAGGGCTGTACAGCACTGTAAAGTGGTAAGTCTAAGTGCTATTGCTATATTGTGTTAACAATAATATTTTTATGATATTGTATATTGTATACTGTCCAGGCAATCCAAGAAAGCATGTAATACTACAGTATGATCTTGTATGGAGAGCAGTAAGAAGTTTTTAAAATATATTTCATGCAATGCTAATTTGGTTATATTTCATGTAATGCTCTTACATGCAACAAGTCAGCTACAAATAGTTGATCAAAATTCACTGTATGTGTTTAATAGGAAAAATTTATCATTAATCCCCCCCCAAACTTTGAATTACTGGGTTTCTGTGTCCTTGTTTTTAACTTCATTGTATCTTAAATTTTATTTAAAAATATATTTAAGAAATAATTTGCGGAGATAGAATTTTAACATTTTGACTTGTACAGAATGATTTAACACACGTTTAGTTCTTCTGTCTTATTTTCTTTACATGCTTAGCACGGCCATTTTAGGGAGTCTAGGAGTCTGTTTGATGAGATATTCCTGAGTCCACCAGAGGTATGGTTCCATTCTGTGAAGTTTAGATTTTGCAGTGAAGTTTATTTATGGCAAACAGTCATTAAAAAAATTTTTTTTTCCCTTTTCTAAATAATATTTCCCTCTCAAATTAATTACAATACTTTCATTTCTGTTTGGAAGTATCCTATTGCATGCAGTAAGAATATAGTTCCAATAAAATGAATACAGGACACTGATGGATTATAATATCTCTTGGCTGCTATTTGCATTTGGTTTCTTTTTTGTATTGTGTTTTTGACTGTTTTATTTGTTTTTTATGATTGTTTGCCACCCAGACTCTCTGGTTAGAGATGGACACAAATTGAATAAATAAATAAAATAAAAAATAGGGCATATTTCAACTCATTATGCATGGGTTAATTTTTGTTCATAAGGATATTTAGCTCTTTTAAAAAAATATTATAGAATAAAATACAAAAATATGAAAGCAAATAAGACACAATGAGGAGGAAAAGGGGAAAGAAAAATGATGAGGGGAGGAAGAAAAGGAAAAAAAGAAAAAGGATTGACTTCTAACTCCCTCTGTTGCAATAGAATAAAGCATTAACATCGAACCTCAACTTTTTACTTTTGCAAAATTTTATAAACTAGACATTTCTGTAAAAAAACAAACCAGTCTAATCCGTAAAACCCAAAATCAAAGTTTCATTCCGCCCCCCCACTTTAAGCATCAAGCCCAGAAGTCTCCATGTAGCAACAAAAGTACTTATATTCTTTTCTTTGATCAAAACAGTCGATTTAGCCATCTCTGCCAACGCCATCAAATTATCCAGTCATTTGTCCATGGTGGGAATTGGAAGCGTCCTTCCATTTGTTTGTGCATACGGTAGTCTCGCTGCCGTCAACATATATAAAACCAAAGTTCCAAAGTCTTTTTCCACTAAATACAGAAGAAAAATCTCTGGCTTCATCTCCATCTTCATTTTAAGAATTTTTCTGTAAGGATATTTAGCTCTGAGAATTATGGAGAATAATTATAGAGGCGTTTTGCTTAAAAGGCCAGACACCGTGAATGAGGTATTGTAGGTCATCCATATTCCAGACTGCTCTGAGGCACTCGTTGTATTTATTATATACGCTTCGCTTTGAATTTGATCCTCCCCCAAAATATGGACACTGCAACCGTCATAAATACACGCTAGTTGCCAAGCACCCGAAGTTTGAGCAGGTGACCATGGGGATGCTTGCAACGGTTGTTAAGTGTGAAAAACAGTCATAAGTCACTTTTTTCATTGCCCTTGTAACTTTGAACAGTTCACTAAACAAACTTGTTGGTCAATTCACTGTACACAGTGATTCTTGGGAAGGACCCAGGTGTTTTAAGAAGTTTCTCACAGATGTTACATGATGCTTGAGCTGCCTCTTGGAGTTCCAACTGAAAGAACTAAATAGTCCTAGTATTCATTTGTGTTGCACCTAATACCGATTAGACAGCTTTTAAGTTTTAAGAGTTTAGATCCTGTTTCCAGTACAGGAAGCAAATGAGCTCTGCGTGAAATTGTGTGTGTGGGAAAAAACTATTTCTAAAAGCAAATAAAGTTTCCAATACAATTAATTTTCTAGCAGGAGGCAATTTGAAAAATGAATTGAATCAATGAATAAATCAATTTTGTTGTTGTTTATGTGAATAACTTACTAGTTGTTTACCAGAGTAAGGGATCAGATTCTACCATTCTGAAACATGTTAGCTTAATGTATCAAATATTTGTTTGTCTTGGATCCTGCTCACTGGAATATTCAAGGAAAAATAGCGTAACCCAATTAAACTACATATAAAAATAATTAAAACTGTTGATAGCTTTCATGATGATGACTGGTTATTTAATTTCAGTTATAATATATCCTAAGATATCTGAGTTCGGATGTGTATTTCTCATTCTCTCTTATCATCATCTTCATTTAATGACCCCATAATCCCTTGCAGGGTGGAGTCTGGGCAACTGAATAGAGCAAGCAGAGTGTTTTAATGGCCAGATGCCCTTCCTGTCGCCAATGCGGAGTTTTTCTTCTACAGATATGTTCTCAGTGTGCCCAGAGAGAGAAATATCTGCCTCTACCTAGGATTGAACTCACAGTCTCCCGATTGTGAGGCGAGAGTTCCACCTTTAGGCTACTGCACCACTCCTTTCTCATTCTCTCATGTACCTGGAAATAATACCTGTGAATTATTCATCCATTTCTCATGTAATTAGAATCAGCAGATTTAAAGAGTCACATATCAAGATGTGACTTGATACGATTTTCCATAATTGGAGAATTCAGTGCTTTAACTTATTCTGTGACTACTATTAAAAATAATTAATTAAAAACGTACCCCAGCAAAATCATTCTGTTTTTTTCTGTATAAGAATTAACATTTGTTGGCATATAATTTTGACTATCTCAACTTAAAGTTATAGTACTCTAATCCAGATTTCATGAGCCCCTGTATGTTTACCCCGTTCAAACATAATTTCAGGGATTCTAAGGTTATCAATATTTAAAAAGGAAATAACCTGTTTATTTGCTTATTTTGGCAAATAACTTTTAATGATGAGGTAGCACATTGAAATCTTTAAATCTTTTCTTGTTTCAATATTTGGCGAGTGTAGAAAGTGATACATGAATTAAATATACTTTAAAGTATCATTCTTCTGCTTGTTGAAAGTCTTTTTTAAGAAATAAACCTGTTGTTTAAGAATAACTCCACTTAAAAAATAGGCATACACTGACTGGAATTTTTTTAAAAAAACTTAAAATAGCGTAACAGCTTACCTTGTTCCAAAGGATAAAGTGCATGCTTTCTAAATTAGCTTGCATAATTCTACTGAGTGTACATCTGCATATTTACAGAGGTGATTTGGGAAGAGTTGCAGCTTCCGTGTTGTGCTGTGAATTTTAGTTCTTTGAAATTGCATGCAGATAAACTGCTTTATACAATTTATACAAGGGGAGGGGGAGAGACAAAACAAGTATAAGGGGGCCTGCCTAGATGACTTCCTGTAATTTTTAAAAGGATGTTAGCACCCTCTGGCGTTTGAATATCAGCAAAGTATTAATTTTAGAATGCTTTCAGTACTTTTGTGGATTGAATGTTGTGATAGTTTTACTGCTGTTGTTGCATGTTTGGATGGCCATGTGTTGCACGTCTCAGAACTGGGGGATGTAAAATGTTAGTGCAGTATTACTTGTATACTTACTGTATTTTGTAATTTATCAATGTTATGAAATTCTGAAGTATCACATCCTTCCCATATGGATCTTTTGCATGGCCCCACTGTGGCCGACATGTAGATAAAAACATTTGGGCTTCACGATTAGTTCATTATTGGTTTGCCTTATAAATGTATTTTCAGTAATCAATAACCTTGTGGGCCTAGTGTCTTTGTATCCTTAAGAATGATCTTAGCCTATCATTGGATACATTGTTTGGCCAATATATACACATCAGGTATTAAGTAATGCAAACTTTTCCGTCTGAATAGAAAGGATAGCTATTCTTACATTCTTACTTGCTTTCCGTTAAACATTATGGAAAAAAAATGTTAATTGAATGTGTCTAGTGAAATATTCTGCCAATGGGGCACGCATTAAGGCAAAACAAAATGAAACAAACTAAAAACTAAATAGCACACGTGCTATAAATGGCAGCCAGATGTTGCACCTTATAAAAATATACTTGCCTTTTTTTGAATGGAGTACATGAAACTCATGATTATACTATGGATTAGTCATTCCTTCCTGCTTTCACATACAAAAGAAAAGAAAAGGTTTCAAGTCACAGAATGAGAACAGTTAAAGTGCGTTGTTTTTAAAAGTCTAGTGGCTGGCTTACCATTGGAAGAGGAAATCTAGAGAATCTTTTATTCCCTACAACATAATGTTCCTGAGGGGAGTATCCCAAGAAAACAAACTATATACTTAACGAAAGATACTCGCTTGCAGAGAATCACACATCATTCTGGAAATGGAATGACTTTCTTAGCGACTAAGAGACACTATCAAACACATAGTTCCAAAGGTGCTTTTTTTTTCAAAAGGCAATTGGACTTTGTTTTTCCTTGAAGATGTTTTGCTTCTCGTCCAAGAAGCTTCCTTAGTTCTGACTGAATGGTGGAGAATGGAATTATTTATATTCCTTTCAGTCATCCGGTCATTAGCACTCACTGTGAGAGTTGTTGAGGCCGCTTGGAGGTTTCTCTGTGTCCTCAGTGTCAAAGCTGGGATTAGAATCGAGTAATAAAATAACATTGCATTTACCCTCCATATTTCTCATTTTGCAGTGCTTCAAGGGCTACTGTCTATTACAAGTGTGGTTATCACAGTAATTGGCAATAAGTGTTGTGTGCCATAGAAATGATTTTTAGTTAAGTAAGGACTGATTATGGAAACTCCTAAACCTTTTATTTATTTATTTTTAATAAGATAAAATCTCCTTTGAGTTCTACTCCTGGTGGAGACTTCTGGTCATGGCAACGGTACAAAAGTACTTTGCAATTGCCCTTTTCCCAAAGTTTTTAAAACCTGGAAAACTGGTATTTTTACCAGTCTCCAGTTCAATGACTACAGTACTCAGGCCTGATCCTGTATATTATATCCAGGTTCTGCCAAAATAAGGTAAAATGTTCTAACAGGCAAGCACATGAGTTCCACCTGCTGCTAATTTTAGGTTAGTCAAGGAGAGGTAGAGAAAGGCCATCTAAAGGCAATCTCATTTTAAAATATAATATAAATAAATAATAAACAAACAAACAAACAAACAAACATAAATTAGGGGAAAAACCTCAAAAGGCAGGCAGGCTCAATGGACTACTCTTTCTGCCGCCCATTTTCTATGTTTCTATCTACCATTTTTACTCTAGAATATAACTTAAAAACTGGGGCATATGGCTGCTATTGATGAATGCAACATAAGATGCATTTTGAAGGTGTATTGTTGATTTGATTTTAATGAAGGGTCATGACAAATTTACGTCTGATGTAACTGGATAACCGAAATAACATCCCTTTGGTAATGCATCCTTGATTTTATACATAGATTCCCGCTGCTGAAAAAAAGTTGTGATTTACAAAATCTTAACTGATTATCATTCTGTTAAAAGGTGTTTTTTGTCCTCTTAAAGGAAGAAGAATATCCCCCGAGAGATGACTTCAGCGATGCAGACCAACTCCGTGTGGGGAATGATGGCATTTTTATGTTGGCTTTTTTCAGTCAGTAATTTTTCTGTTATTGCTTTAAGTTACCTTCGTTTAAAGGAGAATATTTCTCTGTTGAGGGATACATGTATATCAGAGGTGGGTGTCAAACTCGATTTCATTGAGGGCCACATCAGGGATGTGTTTAACCTGGGGGCCTGGGGGGCCATGGCCTGGGGGGTGGTGGCCAGCTTGATGTCACTCGTGTTGGGGACACCTGTGGTGGCCTCTGTCTGCTTTGCCAGCAAAAACAGGCTTGCGGGCTCCGTTTTTGGCTGGGTACGGCCTCCTGCAACCTTCTGGCCAGCAAAAACAGAGGCCGTGGCCCTCCTGAGCTCTCTTTTCGCTAGCAGAGGCACCACAGGCTGGTCCTTTGCTATTTCTAGGGTAGCCCCGCGGGCCAGATCTAAGCACCCCGTGGGCCAAATGCGGCCCATGGGCCTTGAGTTTGACACCCCTGATATATGTGCACTACCGATAGGAAGGCAGAAGTACTGGTAGGATATGGCAGTGGGTTTGAGAAAATGTGACTGTCTTTTCTGCAAATGCTGAAAATATATATTTTCAGTTAATAATTTCAATTAAATTTTTCCCTATTGCAGAATATTTGAAAACGATGTATTGACCAATTGTATATGCATGCCTTTAAAATATAATTTGTAATGAAACTGGTTGCAGTCCATTTGCGGTATGTGACTGCCACCTTGTGACAAATGTGTTCATTACAACTTTAAAGTTCTAAGACCTCTAGCAGTTTTATCATAGGTAAGATAAAGTAATATGGGAAGAAAATTATATTCTTGCTGATTAATATTTCTATAAATGGCAATTAACTGGGTACATATCCTGGAGAAATAATAAACCTTATAAATAGATTAACAAGATAAAAATGGACTCTTAAAAGAAGGCCTAATGCATAATGCACTACATAAAATATGCTCTCTGAAATATTTAAGATAACCTCTTTGAGTCTTTTTTTAGATACCATTTTTGAACAATGTTCTACCAGGAATGAAAATACAGCAATTGTTCCACATAATTTATGTATACAAAAACAATGAGCCACATTTTTTAAAAAGTGCTCTTATTTTAATTCAAATTTCCATAGTGACCTGCTAAAAGCCTATTTTAAAAATTAACACCAACCTTGGCAACTGCAAAGCCATCTTGAGACCGGTCTAAAATTCCAGATTGAAATGCCAATATTAAGGCAGTAAACTCAGCTGTAGAAAATTCTCTGAACCAAGAGAACCACGTACATTATAGGCTTCTCCAGTCACTACCTGCCTAAATCCCAAAAGAGGATGTCAAACATTGTTCTTAACACAAAGATAAACAAATGTGGCGTAGACAATCCTTGAGATACCTGTTTTATACATTTTCCAATTCTGT
This sequence comes from Pseudonaja textilis, assembly GCF_049901715.1. NCBI lineage: Eukaryota > Metazoa > Chordata > Lepidosauria > Squamata > Elapidae > Pseudonaja > Pseudonaja textilis. The sequence goes on along the minus strand of NC_141997.1, from coordinate 39,256,651 downwards.
AGATTTGGGTAAATACTAACACATTAGAAGACAATGTGATTGTTAAGTCATAGCAACAGATGTTCCAATGGTGGCGTAAGCAATAGAGATTCGATTTTTTTTTTCAGCAGTGGTAAAACTCAGAAAGGATGAACAGAAATCTATATTTTCCACTGATTTGCACAGTATATTTCTATGATATAGTGGCATCAGGCAGGATCCAAACATAACTCATCCACTCATGATATTTCATCAGCCATTGAAACCAGAAATCTGATTGCAATCAAACAATGGCTTCTTGGTCAGGCTTCCATGTCCTAATCGACAGATTCCACTCTATCACCAGATAACTTCATTAAGAAGCTTCATTCTTGCAGTTCTCATCTAGATCTTTGTTACAATTTCTTATCTGAAATATAATATCTCACAGAAGGACACCAAATTATTTAAATCTAAATATCTAAAATTATTTTTGTGATTTCACCTTGGCTTTCCTCTGGCAAAATCTAGAAAGGTCAGTAATTTGCCTTTCTATCACTTGATATCAATTCTCTATCCTAAGTAGCTTAACTGATAATAATTGCCTTCCATTTGGAAAAATATTTAAATTCTCAAATGCTCTCCCATTTAAGTCAAGTTTTAACAATAAATTGTGTTTGTGTGTGTGTGTTTTTTTAGTGGCATTCATTTTCAACTGGATTGGATTTTGCTTATCATTCTGCATAACTAACACCATAGCTGGAAGATATGGTGCAATCTGTGGATTTGGATTGTCTTTGATCAAATGGATTCTTATTGTCCGGGTGAGTTTCAATATGGAAGCATATTAAATTAAATACCATTATAGTCTTTAATTGTATATTTCTTAGTCTATTATAAAGTTGATAGATTATTCTCTGCTAGTAAAAAGTAAAAACTTTTTCATGTGGCCGTTGATAAAAATAGAATTGCCAACATGATCGCCAACATCCGATGACAGATATATCACAAGAAGAAGAAAAAGTAAAAAGTCAACATATGGAAACTTTAAATTCTATTGTATATTGCAACCAAATTCAAATGGCTATTTTGTGTGGTGTTATTGGGACTTTTGCATTTTAGAATTCCCGCTTTTACTTTTATTTACTAGTGAAAGCCTTTTTTCCTTACTGAAATATGAATATGATTTGGCTTGTTATGAATTAAATTAGTTTGAGTTATGTGTTAAATGAGAGCCACTTTGGTGTAGTGGTTAAGGTACCAGGCTAGAATGTAGGAGACCATGAGTTCTAGTCCTGCCTTAGCCACGAATGCCAGCTTAGTGACTTTGGGAAAGTCACTCACTCTTGCCCGACTTACCTAACAGGGTTGTTATTGTGGGAAAAATAGGAAGAGGAAGGTAGATATGTTTGCTGCCTTGAATAATATGTAAAAACAATTGATCCAAAAAATTCATTGATTTTCTGTGTTAGGTCTTCCAGAGTTCAAAGAAGAGCAACAAAGATGAGTAGGGGTCTGGAAGCTAAAACACATGAAGAATGTTGGCAGGAATTGAGTATATCTAGTCTAGTGAAAAGAAGGACTAGGGGTTACATGATAATGGTGATGCTGGCTCCTTTAAAAATGAGTATTTGTCCATTTTCCTACTGCATCTGTTTCACAAATGCATGCTAAAAACTATACTTATGGTTGTTTACTAAGCATACAACAAAAAGGATAGGGTATAAACTAAAGAAAACCCCATAATTTTTAAGCAAATAGAAAGGAAAATAAAGTTGAAAATGTGTACTTGTATACATTTTAAGGAAAAATGCAAATGCAAATATATTACAATCTTTTCATTTAGCTAAAGTATAAAGTAAGTATATTTGAATGAATCTCAAAGTTCTTTATTGCATTAATATTCATCCAAAAGTTGTTTTCCATATACTGAAAAAACTATTGACATTAATTGATTTAAAGAAAGAAATACTTCTGTTTTCCAATGTTTTGGAATAACAGCGTTATTGACTAATAAGAGGAAATTAATCTGGTCCTTACCCTGAATTGATTTATAAGCCTCGGGAAATGAACAAGTAAATCAACCACAGATTCCATTGTTGAAGACTGTTCTATGATTTTTCCCCCCCTATTTTCCTAATCTTTGGCTAAAGTACCAGACTAATTGGGCATTGCTAGAAAATACAAAATACATTTGTTTGCCACTCACCAATACCACCTCAAAAGAACAGAAGCAACCATTTTTATCTGATTTTAAATCTCTTTTGCAAAAAAATGTTTTAAATTAATACAACCTTAAAAATAAATCTTGGCTAAAGAATTACTTCTTCCCTATACTCAAAAAGAAGAAGAACCGAATTCAGCTTGTGAAAAGGACTTTCTTTAATTGTTCACAGCATAGGAGGGGGTCAGGAAGCAGACCACAGAAAGGAAGACACTTTTATGAAGCCATATCTGTGGTCCTTAATCTCTAAACCGAATCATATTCAAATAGGTAGTCATCTAGATGGCCAAATTCCAAGCTTATTTACGACTTTAAAAGTTTAAACCAAGACATTTAAAGTAATCTGGAGAACAGTTAAAATTGTTAACAGGGTTTTCAACGTACTTCTAATACTTGCCTTACATTGTACTCAGATTAGCATCTTGGAAACTTTTGGTTTTAATAATAAAAATATTATTTTATTATTTTGGATGGCAGGTACTGAGAGGGATTTTATGTACCAGTAGAACTATTATAGCAGTGAACTAACTTATAGTGGTAAAGAGACCCATTAATATTTTCTCCATAAACTGCTTAGATTTCTTTGTTAGCAACTACACGTAGCAAAATGCCTGTTTTCTCTACTGTTCTAATAATAGTATTAGAACTTTTTCTTTTCTTTTCCTCAGTTCATTAACTGTACTTCCTTCGAGCATTTCTGTATATCCAAAATACATCTGTGTTGCATCAGTAATGTTCATATATCACAGTGATAACTTTAACACAGTATATCTTGCCTTTTTTTTTTCTTTATCAGTTCTCAGATTACTTTACTGGCTATTTCAATGGACAGTACTGGCTTTGGTGGATATTTCTTGTACTTGGTAAGTGCTGATCGAAAGGTTTAATTTTTTGATTTTAACTCCCTATAAAAATCCAAAGGCAAATTTAAGAAATAGTGTATATATCATGAATGGGTGTGTGTGTCCTTGTGAGAGTATTTATCTATGTCAAGAATGGATCTAGGAGTCTGTCATAGACCAATGCCATAAGCAGAATTTTGTAGCATAGTAAGATGCTTGAGTATCCTAAAGTTATGACTTTTGGTGATTTGATTTCCATATCGCAATTATTACTGAAATTAAATATTTTGACATAAAATAAAATACACATAGGCAAAAAAAAACCACCCCAAAACAAAACAAACTCATGGGTATAGAATAGGTGGTACCTGGCTCAATATTAGCAACTGCAAAAGGGATCTCGTTGTTCTAGTACCATGATGGCGAACCTGTGGCATGCAGAGCCATTTGTGCAGGCACGTGAGCCCCAGCCAAACTTATCTGTACTGCGCATGCGTGTGCCTCCCAGCTGATTTTCAGCCTCCCAGAGACTCAAGGGAAGCCTCTGCAGCCGTTGGAGGCCGAAAAACAGGCCTGTTTCATCAACGGGCCTGTTTTGTCACTTCCTGTATTCAGGAAGTGACAAAACAGGCCCGTTTTTTTGGCCTCCAAAGGCTGCAGAGGCTTCCCTTGAGCCTCTGGGAGGCCGGAAAAGCTTCAAACGGCCCAAAAATCAGCTGGGAGGCGCACAGTGCAGGTAAGGTGGTGGTGGGATCATGCGTGCATGTGCAGGAGGTGGGGGGGCTGTGCGCATTGCCTTCTGGGTGCTGGCACGCAAGCACATGCACAGTTTTTGGCACAGGAGCCCAAACAGTTTAGCTACCACTGTTCTAGTAGATCACATTTAAGTATGAGCCAAAGGTGCACTGCAGGTGCCAGAATAATTAATGTTTTTAAATATTTCATACTCTGTTTCTGGTTTTAGGCCTCCTTCTATTTTTCCGAGGTTTTGTTAATTACCTGAAAGTTAGAAATATGTCTGAAAGTATGGCGGCAGCTCATAGAACAAGATTTTTCTTCTTGTATTAGAGGTAAGCCATGTTACAGCTCTTTATAAGTAAATACTTAAATTGCATCTGAAGGAAAAACATTAGCTAACAATGGATGGAAAGAAATGTTTTCATGCCGAACACCAGAAAATATGAACATTGTCTTTGATTTTTCAAGCTTAATTTGTCAATAACTTCCCCCTCCCCCCCATAGCTCTACAAATATTCATCACAAGTAGTACTAAGTTTTGATATTTTTTTCTGTGATAGTCCTTCTTTTTAGTTTATTACATCTGCCTATATTCTAGACATGTTCTAATCAACTCTTATACAGTTTAATGTTTCATTATGGCTGTTGTGGACAATAAAATTGGTATTATGCGAAAATTGCATTTTTTTCTGTTGGATTCATCCATAGACCTGCGTTCACTCTTTCATATTTTCATAGTGAGGTTAGATCAGACTCCTAAAATACCCTTTTCATATCTGAAAAGTTTAAAGTGTATTCCACTTAAATCTCAAAGGAGGTGATGAGTTTTAATAGATGGATAATTTTAAGGGTTTAATTTAATCATTATAAAAGCGTTTACATATTCTTACAGATTTCACAGCACTTGACACATAAGGCCACATATACAGTAATACAAATCCAGTATTACTATTCACTTATTTCAATCTGTGATACATGCATTGTAAGTTGAAGACAGCTTTAATAAATGTCAACTAGAAATTCTGTGGCAAAGTGAGATTTGAAGCACAGTGTTCTCAGTTTATTAATAGTTGTCATAGTGACCGTGGTTCACTGTTTTTTATTTCACATCAAAATAGTCATTATGAATTATTTTGTTTCTGCCCAGATGTGATCACAACTCAGGTGACATTGACATGTATGCTGTTTTAACAAATTAAACAAGCAACTTAATGAATTCTCCCAAGGAGTTTAAATCCTATAATAGAGCGAGAGAGAGGCAAAATGAAGGCGAGTTAAGAAAGGTGCAAATGCTTTTACACATCCTTAAGCCTTAGTTACAATTGAGAAGATTAACCAAATATTTTATGGAAAAGAGAGAATGAAGGAAAGGCTGGAAGTTGTAATGATATGATATTCGTTAAGGTCACAGAAAACCTTAAAATGGATACAGTTATAAATATAAGATGGGACAGAGAACAACCATGGATAAATTTCCCACGTGTAACAGTTAACAATATTTAAAATCAATTCATTTTCCTATCAGTTATTAGCTTAGAAGACTTTGGTGATAAATAGTTGTAGCCTTCTCATTTATTATGGCTTCACATTAATTAACTCCAGTGAATTTATTTTTAAATATTGTAATAGCCAGCTCTGTGACAACCGCCTTCAGAGTACTTCATGTTATAAATCAAAATGAAAATTGCAATATAAATGTATTACAAACAATTTAAAAGCATGCATATAATTCTAGATGCCTAAAGAGAGAACATTTAGCATTTTGATACTAGATACTTGTTTAGACAGAGGAATTATGTGGCAATTTGGAAAAATGTTTTTTTTAAAGGGGGCTGTGAAAATATTACAGACCCCTCACATCCCAGACATAAACTGTTTCAACTCCTACCCTCAAAACCACGCTATAGAGAACAGCACACCAGAACAACTAGACACAAGGGGAGTTTTTTCCCTGAATGCCATCACTCTGCTAAACAACTAATTCCCTCAACACTGTCCAAGTATTTACAAAGTCTACATTACTATTACTATTAATCTGCTCATCACTCCTTATCACCCGTCCTCTCCCACTTGTGACTGTATGACTGTAACTTTGTTGCTTGTATCCTTACAATTTATATTGATTGTTTCCTAGTATATTTGATTGCTTATTGTATCCTATGACTATTAAGTGTTTTATCTGATGATTCTTGACAAATGTATCTTTTCTTTTACGGACACTGAGAGCATTTGCACCGAAGACAAATTCCTCGTGTGGCGAATCACACTTGGCTAATAAAGAATTCAATTCAATTCAAATTCAATTCAAGCCTGCAAAATTCAGCATGCCTGATGGGTGGATATTCCAGCTGAATTGCTGCTGAAAACTCTTAACAGTGGTACCAATTGATCAAGCATTTGATAGCGTTGGTATTTCCAAAGAGATTTATTTTAACAAAAAAAAAAAAACTATTTTGACACTCACAGAAGAGGATGAAAAGCCTATGATTTGTAGACTTAGTGAGTAGTCTTGATTTCCCAAAGCTTCTTTGTACATACTTGACCATTTGAGTAATCAAGTAACATCTTTCATTGCAAGATATGACAAGAGGAATGGATTCTTGTTCATCCGCTCAGCCCAGTTCACGTATGCTGAAATGTAACTCTTGCTTTTTTTTTTCATTCACAGGCTGCAGCAACCAGGCATTCCTTTCTCTTTATCAAATGTGAACTTCCAGCCTACCAGTTACCTTCCGACAAATAGGGAAAGATGACTACTGTATCTGAAGCAGGATCCTTTTTGCAGCTTAGTGAATGACAGAATGGTTCAAACTTTAAGTGCTCGTTCTGTTCATTCTAGTCAATATTTATATTAAGCATTGCCTTTTGTCTTGCACATGTATACATATACAATATATATATGTGCTAATCAGCAAGAACTTTAAAAAAATAAAATCCATGCATATAGTCTGCTAAGCAGCTGAATACAGTAAGACTTAACTAAAATCATGTTTGAATCTGGAATATTTTAAAGGGGTAACTGTTCTTCACAGTATTATGTACTATCCATTATGTTTGTCTAATGATTTTTTTGAGGGGGGACGCAGGCAACTTGTACCAACTTCTCGGGACTCTGCTGGGATGTATATTACATTCATCTGATTATGCACATTAGAACATTTTTAATCATACAATTTGTATCTCCATAAATATGTGTTGAAAAGCTTTTTTTTTTTTTAATGAGGGCTGAACAAGATTGTCCCAGTACACTTTCTGAGGGGGGGGTTCGTGGTTTAATTGTGTAAAATTACCCTCTTCATAGATGTTGGCAATATAATGGCGTAACGTATAATGGAGTTTTTAAATCATCGCCATCTTGAAATCCGGGTAGGAGCTGATTTCATGAAGAAAGCATTAAGCTGCCGATATCTTACAGCTTCATACATTTGGTTTGCTCTTCTTAGCTTAAGTGAATAAGAAGGATTGTTGCTGCCCTGCTACCATCTTACATAATTGCAGGAAACCAGAGAAGAAATACAAATAGAGTCACAAGATTAGTTGTCAGTTTGAGAAGGAGTGGTGTTCTTTAGCTCTTCCCACATTATTTAATGCAATTTTGCTTTGACAGAGAAACATGGGCTGTAGCCCCATCAGACTAGTAGCTGTTCAGGTTACAGATATTTGGGAGTGGAAAAAAAAAGAAGTATGCAAATTAAAAGCTTCTTCTCATCAATTGAACTGCACATGGCTAATTCAGCTGGATGATTTGATTAGCATAAGCCTCCCCACAAGAAAGCTTTACATCTATAACGCGAAAAGAATAATGTGTGGATCTGAACAAGGGCATATTCTAAGTGTGTGACTGAAGGATGAATTTGGGTCCCATTTCCGTGGGGGGGTGGGGAAGAAAATCTAAATTCGCTCTTGCATTTATCATCTCATTAAGGTTTAGCATAAGGAAGTTGCTAACCTGATTCTGCCTTTTTCTTGCTAAGCATATCTCTTGTCTCACTATTCCGCCATCTGCCTACAGTCATAATATGTGCAATTAAAGACTAGGAATGCATCTTCTCTAGGCATTCCAGCCAGTGTTCTTTTGGCAAAGGGAATATTCACAGTGAAGAAGATCTGCAACACGGCGCAGTTGAAAGGACAGTGTGGTTTTTCAACATGGAATATCACTTTACATTATTGTTAGGCTACAAGAAGGCCTTCACCTAAGGGATTTTAATAATAAGCCAGCTTTTAGAAAGGTTGTTCTGTTTTTCATGCCAACGAAGGCGAGTTAGTTCCCAGTAGGTTCTTTTTCTTTCTTTTTTCCTGACTGCAGAAATGTAAGCAGTTTGGCGCTTGAGATAGTCATATTCACAACAACGATGCTTATCTTGAGTTAAGAGATATATACCTAGGCAGTAAGAATAAACGTATTTACGCCTTCCTTAAACATCTCTGGGACTAAGCACTCTGCTATGGAGAGAGGTGACCTCTCATATGGTTGTAATAAGCTTCATCTTTTGGTTTCCTGCCAATCACTCTGTATTTTTGGGAGTGGGAAAATGCACCTTTATTTTGTAATTTGAATTCTTCCACTCTTACATTTTCATATAACATTTAGGGGAAATACGTGTTGCTTCCCTGAATTCTATATCAACTTGTATCCATTGTATGCATAAGGTTTGCAATTGATAGTCTTTATTATTTAAGCATTATTTTTTTAAAAAAAAAAAAAAGTGCTAAGACTTGGAGAACAAACGCCCATTCCTGGTTTGAATGAAAACATTTTCTTTTTCTTTTTAAGAGTTCCTATGTATTTTTCCTTGAATTCTTTGGTATTTGTTCTTCCTTCCCACTCCCTCCTCTGCATAATTTGTTTTCTGATTTTTATTTTATTTTATTTGGATTTTTGAATAAAGGCTTCCAGTTTTTACATTTAAAAAACTTTTCTACACCTCTTTTGTAAACAAAATGAACTGAACACTTTTACCTTTGGACTTTTTTTGGGGCAATTTCATAGGCATAATTTTGCTTCAGTTTGAAGCAGTTATTGGAGCAATGCACTGGCGAAGAATAATTAACGTTCTCTTCTATACTATGATTTCATATTAAATGAAATATACCCTAGTTAGCAAAAGATGCAGGTATTATATGAAAGACTACAGTTATTGCCCATATGCAGAGAAAAATACATCATTTTGTGTTACTGTTAGGTTTATATGTGCAGCAGGAGAAAAAGAAGCAACAAAAACCACAACAGGAATGTGAACAGTGAGAAGAGACCATTTTGTATCTTCCTTTTAAGCAATTAAAAATGCAAATTTGCATTCATATCAACTTCGCATCCCTGAAATTGAAATCACATTATTTTTGTATGATAGCTTTAGCTACTTTTTTTAAAGCCTATGAATCATGCAGTACTGTAATATTGTTGGTTTTCTGAATCCTCAGTGTGGGAATGAATTTATTTCAAGAGAAATATATTCAATTTCTCAGAAAGCAAAGCAAACTATTAAGAAAACAAAAATTGCTAAGGCTAAGACAGTATGTTTTCTTTGCAAGAAGCAACATAAATAGTAATTTGTCACAAGAATGCATGGTGTATGTTAAATTTATAATGATTGGATATTTCCAGCCATTACATCTCTTAATAAAAGAGGCGTTAATAAAAGGCAATGGACTATTTTAAGGATAGATTTTAACATGTTTATTTAAACTAAATTTTACAAACTGGATTAAATTTAAAATGCATTTAATACAATAGTGACAATACACAAATATTTAAACCTGATCTTTAGTTTTCATGACTTGCATCCATTTCTACAAGTGAATGGACCAACAAGGTTTTTGAGGTGCTTTATCATAACTACAGGCAGGGCCTTGATGCATAAACCTGAATTCTTCATCCAGACTTCCCATCTGTATTGGAGATTGAAGCAGCATCCATCTTAAATAGCCCACTCGTAAAATTGTTCTTTGCAAATTTAAAATCCAGTTTCAGTTCAATCCAGTCAAATGGAAAAACCAAATTGGTACCATAGCTAACTTGCAAACAGTTGGAGAAGAAAGTTAACCATGTTGGCATCAAACATTACAAATTTTTGAAGACTTCTGGCTATATAAAATTGCTCTGGCCATGATACAAAAAGTTATGCTTTTACTTACAGATTATCTCTTACAATAAACATTTAATTCTGTCTTCACCTTTGTATTGATCTTACTTAAATTGAGGTTTGTGGACATGTAACTACATGTAAATTATAATTTCTATATTTGTGCTTTTCTGTATGTTTTTGAAAACTTTAAAAAATAATCACAATTTTTCAGAAATGACATGAATTTTCAATTTCTTGATTTTTTTAAGGGCATTTCCCCCCTTCTCTCTCTCTTCAGGTTGCTTCTTTTGTTTCTCTTTATTTCCCCGCTGGGTCTGGACTACGCAATGGTTGAAATGAAATGTAATTATTATTATTACTAAAGGATAAATTTTTAAAGTGACTTATAGAGCAGAATGTTGATGGAATAAGTAGAATTAAGGGCACATGACTTTTCAGGTATAAAATGTATAGCTACAAAATCAATAAATCCTAATGTGCCATTCATGTCAGAAGGTACAGCTTTGTAACGAAGTTTAGAACAACCTTGAAAAATAAGTGAACATAAACAGCTAAGGAAAATCATGCACTTTCAGGACCCCCACACTGATGAATTTATGTTCGGTGCTTAGGTCTATATGTATTTTGGCTTCAGAGGCAAGCTTTTTCTGAGAAGTCTGGGTCTTTTCTTGATGACAACAGAAGTAAAATTGCAAAGGAGAGGAAATGAGTAGATTTTTCCGCTCCCAGTATATTGCTGTGAAGTGGAACAAGTTGTAATTTTAACCTTATCAGTGTGTACATGTCTATATCATTTTTGTACATATTAGTGATAACTATGCAAATATGGGTTCTGTTTTCCATGTAAGAAGTAATATTGGTCCCTTGTCCCTATAAGGAGAAGATAAAGGAGCCAAATATTGATGTTTTTATGTAAGCAATCGTATATTCTGTTGTTCCCTCTCCTTCCTGCTACCCCACCAACAGCTACTCCTTTGTCCATTTGAGATTAGGTTAGTTGGACCTGTGAAAAATATTTTCTAGAACTTGGTTTTTATCATCTCCTTCATGTTAAATCTTCAAAGTAGACCAGATCAGAAAACAGATACGGCTTGATCTACCGGAGATCAGTCACTGTAACAGCAATTTTGAAAGTTTCCCAGAGATTCACTCTCTCCTCTCCTTTTATACTAATGAAAATCGAAGCAGCACAACCTTAAATGTCTTACTCTAGCTGGGCTAAGCTGACATTTGATTCAAGCATCATTGAAATCCTTCAAAAGCTGCTTGCATGCTCTTCTACATTTGCTTACCACTGCTAAACTTCGGCTGTAAAATTTCAGTCCTCCAACCTAGATTAAGTGTTCTGGCAAAATGTAGGCTGCAATCGTTCTGAAAATCATTATCTCCTGGCAGTGTCAGTTCACAAGAACGGGCAAGCAAATACAGAACAAAGAGGAAAACATCACTTAGGTTCTTTCGCTCTTAACGATAGTTTCACTGTGGTTTTCATAAATCACAATTGGTTCAATTCTAATCAAGCTGCACAAAGATGAGCCATAACCATCCATAACTTAAAAGCCACATAAGCAGGATAAGTCAAAAGCAATACATCGGATACCATAATGAACTCAGTCCAATGAGATTATTTCGTTAATAACCAGACCGTTATTTGAATGGCTTAAGTTCCTAGGAAGTCACCTTGGAGACTTTCTTGCTTTGTCTTCTTCCCTCAGTCCAAAACAATTCACACTTCTTTGCAGAAGTGCTAATGGGGATGATAAGAAAAATAACTTCAGAGTTTACCCAGGGAATCACTGTACAGCAGGGATGAGCAACTATGGCCTCATTACGACCTTTATGATCTGGGGACTTCAACTCCCAGAATCCCTGAGCCAGCCAGCCATATTTACCGCCCACCCCTGCCGTATATAAGAGTGCACACTCTACCAGACATCTTCAGTTTACAGGTCCACCTATGACGGAGAAAGTGAAGGGAGATAAAAGGTGATGCAGGGACATAAGTAGAGAGGACAAAAGTCAGGAATCTTGTAAAAAAAAAAAAAAAGAATCCCTTTGGGGAGGTAAGATGAAAAGTTTGTGTTTGTGTATGAGAAAGAGCAAATGTAACTTGTAAACCAGTAAAGTTTTTCTGATAACTTTAAATTCATTGGGTTTCTTGTGTATTCCAAAACAACCTGATGCCGCTTCAGTGTTTGGCTGGAAGTGATTTGTGTGTGTTTCTAATTATTTCCTGGTTGTTGATCAGGGGTGTGTGTGTCTTGCCTGCTCTAGCTGCACCTATCTGAAAAACGCAGGTAGAAAGCAGGAGGGGATTACAGGATATATTGGGGGGGAGGGAAGAGACATTTACACAATGACCCGTTTTTTTCTGACTGTCCAGATAACAATCCAATGAACAATGAGTTTATTAAGTTTTAGTCAACTTATTTATAAAGAACAAGCCTTCATATAATCAGCTACATAAGCGTTTAATGAATGACCTATTGGTGAAATAGCTTTCCTAATTAGTAACTGTAAATATGAACTTTTATTTCCCTTTTATAATCTATCTACTTCTATTTCTCCGGGTGGAAAGAACATGACTAAAGCAGAAATAACATCAAGTTCATAGAACTGACACTGGTTAATATTGCAAGTATCAGGTGGTCACAATAGGGGGAGGGAGGGAAGGAAGGAAGGTAGATGTGATGACCCGGGGTGTGGCACAAAGGCAACACAGTCACAAAAGTAAAAAAGTCCCTTAATACCTCCAACTTTGCCCCCAATGTCCAGTTACTTTCAGCTGAAGAAAAAAACTATTTAAGTGGAGGAAATTCAGTCCAAAAACAAAGCAATATAAATTGTAAATAAAAATCCACACAAGCCACACTGCAGCAATTAACTGGACAGGGCAGAATAAGGAATTGCAGACTTCAAAGGCCAACAAAACACACACAGTTGGGAAGATGCCAGGAACCCAGATAAGCCTTGACAATAAAAGATAACTCAGATTTGCTTCCAACAAGTTGCTGTGCCCACTCTCCCTTTTTAAACACTGTGTTCCCAGCTGCAGCTAATGAAGGGAATCGGGGCCCTTTCCTCCCCTGTAAGCCATGCAACTCATTTGCTCCCTTCTCTGTTCCTACCTGTGTGCCCTAGGATGAAAAGGGGGTGGGCCTGGGTCTTCCTCTGAATTCCTCCTCCCTTGCTCTACCTCTCCCCTGCTCTGCCCAGCTGGCCTTTGCCCTTCCCCAGTTTCTTCCACAGCCACCAAAGCCACACTCCCAATCCCTGTCAGCTGCTTGGCCTACCCCTCAGAATCAGATGCCGACAGGGGCATGACGGAAGGAAGGAAGGAAGGAAGGAAGGAAGGAAGGAAGGAAGGAAGGAAGGAAGGAAGGAAGGAAGGAAGGAAGGAAAACTTTTGGATTTAGTATTAACGCAAACTCCAGATTTCAATATTGTATATTTGTACTTAATAACTGTTTAACAGTCTAAAACCTATCTCGGGAATCTATGCCTAAGCAACCTCTTGGGAACTTACTGACTTTCTAAGCTGTGAGCCAGAAGAATATTTAATTTTAACAACTTGATCTCTCCCAATTTTGAACTTTAAACAAGCTATATTTTGTTCCCTGCCTACAGAAAAACCATATTATATTTAATTATTTGCTTCTCATTGATTTTCTGCAGTAATTTTTAACTGGATGCAGTAGGAAAGCGAGATATATTTCCTCAAGCAATTGTTACTCTGTGTGTCAATGATATATTCTCAGCCCTCAAAAAGTGTCTGAATGTCAAAACAGATGCCTCAAAAATCCACGTTTCTATTCCAATATGTCAACAGTTGCTTCAGTTATATTAATTAGCGTAATGCAGCATGTGGTTGAGTGGGTGTCATTTGCAACCATTTAATGGTGAAAATAACATTTTTCCCTCCTGTTCATACCAGTTCCATATGTGCATTTAATTTAACTACATTCTGGGACAAACCACACAGTTATATTAACTGCATTATTGTGTCTCAAAGGTGTCTGGGTTTTATTAGGACTTTAAAACAGGGTGAAGGTGATTTTAGTTTTTATTATGCACACTATACTGATGGAAATAACTTTTGACTGCAGTTGTTCCTATCTCCCCTCTACCCACCCACAAAATATGATATTGGAAAATAGAAGAATTTTCCACAGAGCATAAGAAGGAAACAACATTTTTTAAAAAGAAAAACTATCATCTTCCATTTCCCATTTATTACAATCCGGATCTCAACATCCATTCTCACATCCATGCTATGTCACAGATAAAATGTGCTTGATGCATAAGAAATTTGATTGAACCACTTGCATTTCTAAATCTTTCTAGAGGCAAATCTACAAACAAACAAACAAACATTCTGTTCCAAAGAGCTTGTTTAACTAAGAAAAATCAGGACACGATCCTGCATTATATACCTTAAAAATCTCACCAGGGTTGGATTGAGTAGAATAGAAACAAAACTGAATGGAGTTGAAAACTCACAAAATTAAGCAGATTCGATTTCTAGCTTCTATCGTGAGTGCATTAAAAACACACTATATTTCTTAATAAAGAATATCATTGACCAATCATTCAGAAAACCGCTACTACACTGTGCTGAGATATTTGAAATATAAAAATTGGTCTAAACTGTCTTCAATGTGGACCTGAGTGAGAGACGGAATTAGCTACATCATCGCATGCAAGCGTGTGATTTATCATTTTCAGTGGTGAAATGCTTCAGTTTCCTCAGCTGCTGGCAAAGAGGCAATTTGACAAAGCTCCATAGAGAAGCGGTCCCTATTTTCAATGAGATGATAAAATGAAAAGAAGCCTTGAAGAACATTCAGACTAATACAAAGCAACAGCAATAGCACGTAGACTTATAGACTGCTTCACAATGCTTTTTCAGCCCTTTCTGAGCTGTTTACTGAGTCAGCCTCTTGACCCCAACAACCAGGATCCTCATTTTACCGACTTCGGAAGGATCAAACGCTGAGTCAACCTTGAGTTGGTCAGGATCGAACTCCTGGAGTGAGCAGTGAGTTAGTATGCAGTACTGCATTCTAACCATGGCTCATGCCATGATTCCATTAATGTGTCTGGATAGATAAGAACAATGGAGAAGCAAGGAGTTAATATGAGGGGGAAAAAAGAGAAACAACATGGAAATCATCCATTCATCCATCCTTCCACCCATCTATGGATCTACTCTCATGTTACAGAAAAGGACAACCAATGAGAGCAGTTTCTTATGAGGCAAGACAAGGGAATGTAGAGCTGTTTTTAGTTTAGAAAGAGAACAAAAGAATACTTTAAGTACTAGTTGAATGTAGATAGCTAGATAGCTAGGAGAGAGAGAGAGAGAGACGAGAGATGGGTGTGTGTGTGTGTATGTATTTATGAATGGATAGATAGATAGATAGATAGATAGATAGATAGATAGATAGATAGATAGATAGATAGATAGATAGATAGGGATGGATTTTGAAGAATACGGTAGGTAATAAAGTCAGACATGGTGTGGAAAATGAGGAAAGAGATTCCTTCATTTTTACAGTCCAAATCAGAATCTTCCACTGAAATTAAATATGGGAAAATTGGGACCCTTACAAGAAAATAAACGTGTTAGTTCTTAGCTGTATATTGCATCTTTCCTTCAATTCAAATGCTTTTAAAACAGAACTGGGCAAATTCAAGCAGGAAAGGGTCAGAGATAGGATTTATGAACCAACATTCCTTAACTCTTAATTATTGAGGACTAGTCAGGATCATGAGTAATACAATGCTATTATCTTGATGCGTTGAACCACTATGAGAACTAGCTCTGGGATGAGGCTTGAATGTTTTCTATACAGTCTAAAAGGCTTTTCTTATCTGTTTTATATGTTGAGTTAACACCCAAAGAGAGGGTCAGTGACATCAAATGCTCAAAGTTCAGTATCAAAATTGACACCCACATGTGAAGGTATTTCTGAAAATTAACCATGAAATTGTTTGTCGCTTGCTCCTGCAGCAAGATGGCATATTGTGGAGAGGATTCCTGTAATAGTTATTAAATTTATATACCACCCATTTCACTGTTGAAGCGACCAGAGATTATTTGAGCTCTTCAGAAAAGTGTAATATAAATGCTGGTTATTTCTAAATCAAGAACAGCAAATGTAACTGTAGAAGATGAATCACTTAACTTTGGGTTTGCAAACTTAACATACTATTTTATCAAAATGCTGGTTATTTCTCAGCAAAAAATAGCAAATGTAATCGCAGAAGATAAATAATTTTTGGGTTTACAAGCTTAATGAAATAATATTTTATCAATTATAATTCTGTCTTATTTCTCTAATTCCTACATTGCAAGGAAGTTTTGGCGATAGACTCATCCTTTTTTAAAAATGAAACCTTCCTTCCCTGATACATCAGTGGTAGTATTCTACTGGTTTGAACCAGTTCCGAAAAGCCAGTAGCAGCGATGAGCAGTGGAGACTGAACCAGTTCTCTCTGCCACTCTGCTGTTGGGCCCACCCACCTGTCGGGGCTCCCGTAGTCACCTTTATCTTCTGCTTTTGAAGCACAGCTGCTTTGCATGGCACAAAAGTGTATGCACGCGTGAAAAGCGCACCCACCAAGCCACAGCCACCAAACTGGTGGTAAAAGTTTTGAATCCCGCCACTGTGATATATTGTCTGAAGTATTAATTTCAACCTTGCTAGAGGAGATCTACTGAAGCCTGTGATTTATTTATGTCTATTATTCATTTATCTGAAAACCACCACATAACCAGGCCACAGATACAAATGGCAGCAAAGGTACAGGTGAAGAATGAGGTGAATTGACAACATTTAGAAAGAAAGCTCTCATTTCTGCTCGTAGCTCTTCTTATGTTCCATCTTTTACCTTGGTGCCACTGTCAAACAAATCAAACACGGAGTTAACCCAATTTAATCACACACTTTTGACCATATAAATAAAAGCTTGGGAATGAGTTAATAATTACGAGGACTGCTGCAGCATGGGAGGAACTAAAGTTTAATCTTGTGTTCTTTACTAGAGTTCTGGAGAAATTCGTTCCTTTCATGCTGCTATTTGCACTGGGAATAAATCATCCATTAATGCAAGCAGGGGAAATTCCACCCAACGCAACCTGACTTTTAACATTCTCTATTTCCATATTTCCTGAGGTTATATAGATTCTGACCTTGCTTAATAGTTGCCAAAATAAGTTGAATTCTACAATCCGTATAGACTGTGCATAACACACACACACACACACACACACACACACACACACACACACATTTTGGTCTGTTTTTGGAAGTCCTGAGAAAGAAAAAGGAGCTATATGGTTCCTCAATCTCGGTATGGAAGTCTTTGAACACAGTAGTGGAATGTAGATTTAAGCTTGGATTTTATATGTATACATATACATATAAATTCAACGTAGCTTATCTCAGTATTTCTGAACCTCACCGAGTTTAAGATGGGTGGATTTCAACTCCCAGAATTCCCCAGCCAGCAAGTCCACCCATCTTAACCTTGGTGAGGTTCAGAAACACTGCCTTATCCTATAGCAAATTTGCAGTGGAGTACAACAATAATGAGGGACGCGGTGGCTCAGTGGCTAAGACACTGAGCTTGTCAGTCAGAAAGGTTAGCAGTTCAGCAGTTCGAATCCCTAGTGCCATGTAATGGAGTGAGCTCCTGTTACTTGTCCCAGCTTCTGCCAACCTAGAAGTTTGAAAACATGTAAAATGCAAGTAGAAAAATAGGAACCACTTTGGTGGAATAGCATTCCGTGTGCCTTCGGTGTTTAGTCATGCCAGTCACATGACCATGGAGTCATCTTTGGACAGCGCTGGCTCTTTGTAACAGAGACGAGCAGTGCCTTCTAGAACCAGAAATTACTAGCAAATATGTGTGAAGGGAACCTTTACCTTTACCTTTTACAACAATAATGAGGACTAGGTCCCACTAAAATCAACTAGGATCTGCACCCCAGTCTTACCCATACTTGAAGGAAGTCCTATTTCTATCAGTTGATATTTTATGTTTTGCCACCTATATTTTTCTCTCACATATACATCCATAACACCTAGAAACCTGTTTTAAGCACACACAAGTTGCAACACAAGCACACAGGGGATTTTCCAAAAGTTGAAATGCAGTAGATTTCCCTGCAGTTCTAAGGAACTATACCATCTGCAGTTCACAGTGCTTTCTGGTTTTCTGTTAACCTCACCTTTGATTGAGATCTAAGGATATCTTGAGAGATGAGGGAAACTGGCACCTTTTGTAAAACCATCCTAAAGAAATTTATTTTGAACTCCACTGATACTTAGATATTCCTTTTTTGGTCTTGAACATTCTTTGTTCATTTTTTTTGGCTATGTCTCTGGATTCATAACCACAAATTGCCAGATCCAACAGTGAATTATTGCTCTTATCAAGTCCTCTGACAGCTTGGTTTCAACAAACAAGAAGCTTTCCTTCGACCTGCAATTTTAAGCTGGCAGAATAGAAACCTCTACCTGCCAGAACAAAACTCTTCCACATTCATTAGGAACAACATTTCATTACCTTTAGGATGAAATTGTGTCAATAAAAGGCCACAAAGAGCTGCTTGGAACTCCGTGATATAAAGACTGCTATTCAAACATAAGAACATTTACATCATCCTAGACGTGGTAGAGCTAGTGCAGATAATAAATTAATATCAAGTGTCAGGGTTCCAAGTAACACACCCAATGGGACCAAAACTCAAAGGCAAGCATATTCCTCAAAGTATAGATTTATTAGGCATGTCATATTGGCACATCTGGGGAAACCCAGTCTTGCGGTCCGCCGACAGCCTGCGGAGATGGAAGCAGAGTCGGACAGCGGGAAGAAACACGGGCCAGTCTGGGAATCTGGGGAGGACTTGGATGAGGGTCATGTGTCTGATACAGAGATGGAACCAGGACCATCTAGGAGTATTGTGCTGTCTCCGGAGCTTCCAGAATCTGACAGCAGCGAGGCAGAGGAACAAGGGAAGCCTGTTCCCGGTGCACGTGTGCACAGAGCTGCCAGAAGGCAGGAACAGTTAAGACAAAAGGGGCGATTTGGGAGTAAAGCTTGGAGGTGATTGGCTCTCCTGTAAGACATAAAGGAGGAGCAAAGGGACAGGAACCTTTGCAGGAAGCAACTTTGTTCGCTCTGTTCGGATTAAACCTTGAAGCTCTGTGTGGACTTTGTACTCTGTTTGGCTTTTTACAGTTAATTTGGCACTTTAGTTGTTGGCAGCAATTCAAAGGAGATAAAGGTGGGTGCTTATCTCGAGGGACTGGGAATTACAGGCTGGGAATGAACATAATTCCCAGCACTGAAATAAAACAAGAGTTGTTTTAACTAAGCATGTGCTTAATTATGGTCCCAGGAAGCTTTGGTCTGAACACCCGACTCTAAACATCCCTTAGGTTCCCCCCCAATTAAAAGTAAACTTTTCCTTCCCCTGCCCATCACATGGTTCAATTAGGTCACAGTCCAAGAGTCAGTTGGTCCCAGATCTCACTTCTCGTTGCACCTGGTGGAAAAGTCCTTGGTCCTCAGAGGAACAAATTTTATTATGGCTACAACCCCCCCATCTATTTCTACCTCCTCCCTCCCGTTCCCACAGCTTGACTCATCTCTGTTGGGGCAGCCCTGAAGGTGCCAGGGAAAAATGGCTTTAGGGTTGACATCAACAACCTAATAGTAATTACAAAGTATAACTCTGTCAGTGGTTTGCAAACCATCAATGTTTCTGAAATACTTTTTCACCACAGAGGTTCATAAGCATGTATGAACAATTCCAAAGTTGGGAAAAGTTGTAAACCTATAAGATGAACCAACAAGGACATGTAGCTGAAGGAGGTCCCCTCATCCAGACGGCCTATAAACAGCAGTCAGAGACCGACTTATATAAAGAGACAGTACATTCTCCAGCAGCTACTTCTTTTTTATTACAGCTCAGGTTAAATAATAGTTTAATAGCAATAGCAACAAGACTTATATAGTGCTTCCTAGTGCTTTTACAGCCCTCTCTAAGCAGTTTACAGAGTTAACATATCCCCAACAATCTGGATCCTCATTTTACTGACCACACAAGGATGGAAGGCTGAGTCAACCTTGAGCTGGTCAGGATTGAACTCCTGGCAGTGAACAGTGAGTTAGCCTATAGTATTGCATTCTAATCACTGTACCGCCATGGTTCCTTACAAGACAGAAGAAATGGTTGTGGGATTTCAGTATTTCAAGCACACTAGCCAATAGTTTGTTCTACAACTAGGCCAAGTTTGTCAGGTACTTTCCATGATTCTAGGGAAGGCCAATTAAAGGTGAGCAAACTTTCCTTGAGGACATTTGGTTGATCATCTCACTGAGGAACCCCTGAAGAGTTTCCAAGGGATCTTGTAATGCCTCTATAGTTCTAATGCCTGAAAGTTGAGTCATGGCAACTGGACTTCTTTTCTTTTAGCAACTTGGACAAGCGACAAAACAAACAAACAAACAGAAAAGTCCACTTGCTACATCTCAACTTCAAGACAACTCTAACCTCAATGACTGAGAATCTTCATAGTCCGACCATTGTAATATTTTTGCTGTTTTTAGTGTTCATACTGCTTAGCATAGCTTACTTTGGATTTTTATGATCAGAGCTGGGGGATTCCATAACCTTTCTTCTCACCTGATCCCATTTAATTACTTGTGATCTTTCCAAAATCTATTCTGGGGGATAAATGGGAAACATACTGAGTCACAGAATGCTGACAGCGGATATATATAGTGTCTGTGTGAAAAGCCTATTATTTATCCTAGGATATCAGCTACAAGCTTTTCTCCAAGTTGAATGAAGGTGAATATATGCGTCTCAGGATAATGTTGTGGGATCCAATCAGAGTTGGTCACCGGAGCCAGAGGATTAATCTTCTGAGCCTTTAGGACTCATGCAGTAGCCCATCTTCAGGGAACTTCTATCTAGCAGAGTGTGTTAGAGAGGATAGGATAGAATAGAATAGAATAGAATAGAATAGAATAGAATAGAATAGAATAGAATAGAATAGAATAGAATAGATAGTAAATTACATGTCTCCGAGTTGGCTTCATACAGGTTAATGCTGGACATGTTGCTCCTAATAAATATTTTGGTTTCTTTTGAAGCTTGGCTCGAGGCTCATGATTCAATTAGGGCAATCACCGGAATCCTAACAAATAGAATAGCATAGTGTAGCATAGCATAGCGTAGCATAACATAGCGTAGTGTAGCATAGAATAGAATAGAATAGAATAGAATAGAATAGAATAGAATAGAATAGAATAGAAGTTAGAAGGGACCTTGGAGGTCTTCTAGTCCAACCTTCTGCTCAGGCCGGAAACCCTATACCATTTCAGACAAATGGTTGTCCAATCTCTTTTTTAAAACGTCCAGTGTTGGAGAATTCACAACTTTTGGAGGCAAGTTCCCTGAGGATGGGCTCCAGCACGAATCTGAAAGCTCAGAAGACTAAACCTCTGGTCCTGGTGACCTAGCCAGATTGGATCCTTTTCTCTAAGTCCCACCTGACATTTCTCAGGCATTGCCAGGATGGAAGAAGCTGTAGAGGAGTGGGTGGGGGTGGGTGGGTGGGAAGAAGCTTTCCTTCTCTTAACCTTCTTAAATTAAAGAAGGGGAAGTTATGGGAAGCTAAAACAAAAGCAGAAACAGAGCAAGCAGTAGCAAAACTATTTCCATCAGTCTGCCAAAAAATCTGAATGGAAGCACTTACTAAGAATCTACATCAATTTTATAATTCAGAGCCAAGCTGTTATCTCCAATACTTGTTATCACAGCTCTTTAATACACTGTGTTTTTCTCTTCCGCTGAAATATCTGAGGAATTCTGTGCAAAGTTGAACAATTAAACAAAGCTAATAATATTTTTTGGTGGTCTAGAAGGAATTTCCCCAAATGATTTCCCCAAACCATCATCCTTGAAGGTTCAAAGCAAAACAGAAGAGGCAACTAGCTGTAAAAACCCAATAAATATAAATTTATCATGCAGCTGAAGTACAGTTTGATTGAGAATCTTCAGCTGGCAGGCTAATAATCAATAATAAAAATCAAATATATAAATAGGGTTACCAGATCTGGGCTGCAAAATTAGGAACAAGTCTCAGGGGTCATCAACCTTTTGGACCAGTGGTGGGATTCAAAATTTTTTACTACCGGTTCTGTGAGTGTGACTTGGTGTGCGTGGTGGGAGAAGGATACTGTAAAATCTCCAGTCAGAAATGGGATTTGCCGGTTCTCCAAACTACTCAAAATTTCTGCTACCGGTTCTCTAGAGCTGGTCAGAACCTGCTGAATACCACCTCTGTTTTGGACCTCAGGAACCACCAAACTTATAATTTTAAATCTCACAGACCAGAGACCCTGGGAAAATCCCCCAAAAAAGTCTGCAGGAAAATTCCCCACACCGTTTTCCTACCAATCAATCATTCTTTATTTGGGATCACAGGATACCATCTCCAGTTCTGTTCTCAGGGGAAGAGAGAGAGAGAGAGAGAGACTTTTGGCTTCATGCAAAGAAAACAGCAGAAGCAGCAGAAGACTTTATTTCTCTCCCCCAAACTCCATCAGAAATGAGTCTTTGTGAGACTTGTCACGCCGGCACAGCCTCTTAGAGCAAGATGCCTTGCAGGACCCCAAAGACTCATTTCTGGTAGACTTTGGGGGACAGAAAGGAAGACTTTTGCTGCTTTCCTTGCATGCAGCCAAAAGCAAAAGAAGAAAGAAGCAGCCCGGTGGCCAGGCGAGGTGCATGGGGTGAGTGGGGCAAGTTGCCCCCTCTGCCCTTTCCCCCTTCCCCTCATACCTCGTGTTGTTCACAATGCAAGCAACGCAAGCCTTGTGTTTCCACGGGCCATGTGGGTAGTACAGCCTTGTGTTCCTGTGCAGCCTGGATTAATTGCTTTGGGGGTGACATTTCTCTGCGGCCACCAAAATTCTCTCATGGACCATCAGTGGTCCCCAGCCCACTGGTTGGTGACCACTGCTCTAGATGGCAGCAAGGAGTTAAAGAATTTTTTTAAAAAACAACAACTCTTTGATGTCATCTTGTGGTCACCTGGCTTTTTGTATGTTGCAACAACAACAACAAAAATATGCTAACAGCTCACTGTACCAACTTCCAGTATTCTGTAAATTATACGTCCTGAAATAAATAGAAAGGGAAGATTTTGACAGATTCCACCAAGGATTATACAACCAAATGCTTGAAAGGATTCCTTCAAGGCGTAACAAGGAGCGGCCCTTCCTACCATCCAATTGTAATAATGTCTAATTTCTAGACAAAAATTAGGTGGAAGGATAGCACAGCTGCGGGCAAAATGCATTTGAAGGCAAACATGGACAGTGGCTAGATTTTCAATTGACTTTGCCTGCCCAGTCCTGCAGGAAGGAATCATTGCTTCCCCCCTTGCCCCCGCCCAATTGCTAACAAGGTATAATTATTCTGTTCAATCCAAGGCTGTAAATTGCCCCGCTCGTAAATCTTCATTTGCACTGTTCATAAATGAGAAATGATTTGGAGTACTTCAAAAAAAAAAAAAAAGTTTCATGCTCCGGGAAAGAATGTTGCAGTTGTGTTGTGTCTTTTCTGTTTTCCCAACTTCTCTGACTAGAGTGAACTGTGTGTGTTGCAACACTCTTTTTATTTCCTTACAATGGTCGGTAATAATTTACAAGAGGAGAGATTGTGCTCAACTGGAACTTCAGCATAAAATACATTCTTGGCAGTCTAATTTCTGTTCCACGTTGGTCTCCACTAGATCCCATCCTGATGTTCTGGAACTAAATTGCTTCTTTGTGCATCTGTTTATGGCCCCATGAAAGGCACCTTTACCCACTATCCCATTTTCCAATTATTTTCCATATTAAGAACACCCCTTAACAGCTGGTACAGGTGTTGCTATGGACTACATACATCTGTCTCTTAGGTGAAGAGATGATGTGAACATTATAGAGCAGAGGTCTCCAAACTTGGCAATTTAAAGACGTGTGGACTTCAACTTCCTGCCAGCTATGAGAATTCTGGGAGTTGAAGTCCACAAGTCTTAAAGTTGCCAAGTTTGGGGACCCCAGTTATAGACAAATGGCAGACAACAGATGATGCCAGGATGTGTTTCGCTGTGCTTAGATACAACGAGGGAAAACTTTCTGACAAGGTGGTGCTTTAGAAGTGTTTGGGATTACAATTCTGGCAATTAAAATCCTCAGCCTCTGAAGGCCCAAAGTGGGGGAATACTACCATAAGCCATATCTATATTAAGGACCAGACCCTGAGAGTCATTTGAGCAAAGAAAAATCTGGGTTAATTTACACGTTTTTACATTATGATCCATTATCTTCCTTATGCAGTAAGAACTCAAGGTAGCATACATAGCATTTCCCTCTTTTTCTCTCTTTACAGCCACAACGATTTGAGGAAAGAGGGGCTGAGAAGGAGTGAATGGTCCAAAGTCAGTCGTCAGCTTCCATGGATGATGTTGGATTTGAAACTGGATCATGGTCTACACCAGGGGCCCCTGAGGTCAATCACAGCCTGATGTGGCCCTAATGAAACCCTAATGCCCCTGATCTACACCATATTGGCTCTCTAGGTCACTAACGCTTCCTCCCTAATATAACATATAACATAACATAACATATTATAACTATATATATAACTATAGGTCATCTAGTCCAACCTCTGCCCAAGTGGGAGACCCTACACTATTTCTAACAGATGAGAGTCCGGTCTCTTCTTGAAAGTCTCCAGTGATGATGATCCCACAACTTCTGTTCCATGGGTTGATTGTTCTCACTGTCTGAAATTTTCTCCTTATTTCCAGGTTGAGGCACTCCTTGATCAGTTTCCATCCATTATTCCTTGTCTGGGCTTCAGGTGCCTTGGAAAATAGCTTGACCCCTTCCTCTCTGTGGCAGCCCCTCAAGTATTGGGAGACTGCTCTCGTGTCTCCCCTGGTCCTTCTCTTCACTAGGCCATGCCCAGTTCCTGTAACCGTTCTTCATATGTTTTAGTCTCCAGTCCCCTAATCATCCTGGTTGCTATTACATCCATCCATCCATCTAGGGTAACAGATGATAACAGGTGGTCTAGATCAGTGCCCCCCCCCAATCTTTTGGGCAATAGGGACCAGTAAGTGGTGACAGGTTTTTCCACGAACCATAAGGGGGGCACGTGGGTTCGTGTGCTGCCTGTATGTTGTGGGATGGGGCTTTGCTTGTTTGCATGGGCTGATTTCTGGCAAGCCACAGCCTGGTGCCAGTCTCCGGACTAAGGACTGGGCATTGGGGACCCCTGGTCTAGGTAGCATGCTTAACCCTGTGATTTGGATGAAGTTGGGTGGAGAGAAAAGAATTGGCCCAAAGTCATCGAGTGAGCTTCAATGACTGAAAGCTGCCTTGTATCAGATCTCCTGCCACATCTGCAAATCAGATGCGTAAAACACACCCTGACAAAGTGTTCCCGAGCTTTGTGTACTGTTAAGAAGTGCATTCTTGCCTTATTTCATGTATTTATTTTTCCTCCACATGCTTGACCCTGATTTAGGTTAAAAAACTGTCACTTTTTTTTAAAAAAAAATATTATTTCTCTCCTATACCAAAGTAGGGTTGTTTTGCGAGAACAATAGGTCTTTTGTTCATTAGAATACATTCCACCACACCTAACTTCCTGAGTTTTATTTCCCCTCAAGTGCATTTTCTTTCACTCATAGCTTTACCTGCGTTCCTTGGGCCTCAGGACTGTTGGTTTGATTTGTTTTTAGAGAGGAAAAGAAAAAGGGCGTTAAAATCGGAATGCTCCTTTACTTCCCCTATCCTAATATTGTACACTACTGAATGGCATAACCATAGTACAAATTGACTGGGGTATGTTTGCTCCATTTAATTTAAGCACCGACCCTTGCTTCTCTTCTTCCTTTTCTCTTCCCTCAACTCACCTGCCCATCCATCCCTTATTTATATCTTGCAGTTTTCAACAGATCAAAGCAAAAGACCCTTCAACCATTTTGGGGGATCTTTTTCCCAGGTGCCTTCCCCAGTTGGCATCTTTATGATGTATTAGGCCAAATTTCTTATCACTCTAGGCAGAATCTTGTATAGAGATAGCAATAGTACCTAGACTTACATGCTGCTTCACAGTGCTTTACAGCCCTCTCTAAGCAATTTACAGAGTCAGCCTATTGCCCCCAACAATCTGGGTCCTCATTTTATCGACCTCAGAAGGATGGAAGGCTGAGTCAACCTTGAGCCTGGTAAGATTCAAATTGCCAAATGCAGGCAGCTGGAAGTCAACAGAAGTAGCCTGCAGTACTGCATTCCAACCACTGTGCCACCAGGGCTCCTGTATAGAGATGTTGGGAGTTGTGTCCCAACACAATTGATAAGCATCCAATTGCGCCTTCAGGTACTAATATGGATATGGTAGAAGTTGTTATCCTGGTTTTTGAAATGTTTTTTTTTTCTTACTTCATTTTTAAAAATCTAATTCCCTATTATTACCTTGCTCATGTATCTCCTTCCTTTTCTCCAGATGTTATTTTTCTTCTACACTTTATTACTGGGTTGTTTTTGCATTTCTGACATCCATAACAGACTCAGATGCTCTGGAGCACCTGTTGGCTTGCTTTTCTTCATATTTTACTGCAGAGTCTATGGGGTAAGCACACAACTGGAACCTTTCTGGGAGAAAGACATCTCAGCAAGGGTGATGTTTGAGATCATCATGTCTTCTCTAACTGCTACCCCTTTTCCAATGAAACCAAGTTACCTTAGGTTGATTCAGGGGTGGGTTTCTACCGGTTCTGTCCACCTCTATAGAACTGGTAGCTCTGAAGAGCAGCAGACATAGAACTGGTTCTATGTCTGATGATATTTTTGCCCACCTGCCCACCCAGGCTCTTACCTGATCTTTATTTCCTGATTTTTCAACTTCAGCTGCTGAACAAGGCACAGCTGCAGTTAAAAAAAGCAGGAAAAGAGGACTGTTTCAAAGGCTGCGTCTCTGCACACAGCATGCTGATGACGATTTACAGGCATGAGGTTCACAGCATGCAGGGAAGCTCATAAATCCCGAACTGGTATTTAACCCTGTCATATCCCACCCCTGGGTTGATTTATACGTTGATTTCATTATGCTCCCAACCGTAAGTCTCTTTTACTTGGAACATAATTGGGCAAATGCGCACCTTTCCAGATGTTGCTGTTCTTCAACTTCCATTGGTCTTATGATCAGCTATGGTGGATGCTGTATCCCCATGAGGGTGAACCTATGGCATACGTGCCAGAGATGGCATGCAGAGCTCTCTCTCTGGACACGTGAGCCATCGCCCCAGCTCAGCTCCGCTGTGCATGTGCACGTGAACTTCCTGCCAGCCAGCTGGTCTTCAAGTCTCTGCCACGCATGTGTGGGAGGGGGGCAGAGGTCATGTGGGCACATTGCATTTTGGGGATGCGTGCGCGTGCTTTGGGCACTTGGTGCCAAAAAAGTTAGCCATCACTGCTTTAGTCTATCAATATCAGGAGGGTTTTAAAAAAACATATCTTTGTCTAAATTTTGGTTATGAGAGCGTTATGGCCAAATCTGGTCAATATGCTGACATGAAATTTGATTTTTTATCCTTCTTCACAAAAATGATTCAATTTTTTTTCCAATTAGACTTTAACCAGCTATCATCATCCTTTGGATTTTCTTCTTATATTCTTATTGTTTGGATTTCCTTGAGCATGCTATACGGTTGGAATAATAATAGAGTTGGAAAAGACATTTGAGGACCAACCCTCTGCTCAAGCCATACCATTTCAGACAAATGGCTGTCCAGTCTCTTCTTAAAAGCCTCCAGTGATGTAGCACCCACAACTTCTGAAGGCAAATTATTCCACTGGTTAATTGCTCTCACTGTTATGAAATTTCTCTTGCTCCTAGATTGGTTCTCTCCTTGATTAGATTATACCCATTGTCTGTTGTCTTGTCTTCTAGTGCTTTGGAGAATAGGGAGAGAGAGAGAGAGAGAGAGAGAGAGAGAGAGAGAGAACCTGTCCCCATAATATAGTTTAGACCAGGGGTCTTCAAGCTTGACAGCGTTAAGACTTGTGGACTTCAACTCCCAGAATTCCTCCTCCAGTCATGTTAGCTCAGGAATCTCTTTTGCTTCATAAGCTATTTCTAAGTCACATACACAGAAGCCAGATTTATGTTAAACTCATGTATCCATCGAATCTACTTTTTGCAAGTTCTTCATTCCCTATCGATAACCACAAACTTTTAAGATTTCAAATTTGCCAGTCACAATTATTTCCTTTTGATCCACCATCTTAAGGTACAATGTAAATGTCTAATTAAAACAACAACAACTATTAGAGTAGCCATTGCTTTGAATTGTCCAGCCAACTAATTAGGAAAAGAAATTTGCTACATAACCACCTAGAAATGAATTGGGATGATTCTGTTTCAAGAGATCTATGGCAGGAGAAATGTTACAAGAAATGAATGTCTGGTGTTTGTCATTTCTTTGTTGGAAAAACTTTATAAAATGGAAGAAAGGCACTGCACCATAAACACGCTTCACCTGCTGAGCAACTTTGCAGAGGCTCGTTCATCTCTGTAGCATTTCTAAGACTTAGAGATTAATGTAATAAGCAAAAGTTGTGACAATGTTCTATTGAATATAGATCAACAAAATAAATAATAGAATAACAAGAGTTAGAAGGAATCTTGGAAGTCTTCTAATCCAGCCTTCTGCTCAGGCAGGAAACCCTATACCGGTGGTGGCTAACCTTTTGGGCTCCTGTGCCAAAAATTGTGCGCGTGCTTGCGCTCATGTGCCAGCACCCAGAAGGCAATGCGTGCCCCCCTATGCCCGCTACACATGTGTGCGCAATCCCCCCCGCTGCCCCTTTACCTGCACTGTGCCTCACAGCTGATTTTTGGCTGGTTTGAGGCCGTTTTTGGCCTCCCAAAGGCTCGAGGAAGGCTTCCGCAGGCTCAGCAAGCTTTGTAGGCCGAAAACTAGCCCTGTTTCACCACTTCCTGTTTTTCCGGAAATACCGGAAGTGATGAAACGGGGCTAGTTTTCGGCCTACAAAGCTTGCTGAAGCCTGCAGAAGCCTTCTTCGAGCCTTTGGGAGGCCAAAAAAGGCCTCAAACCAGCCCCAAATCAGCTGTGACGTGTCCAGCGCAGTGAGGTAAGTTTGCCTGCAGCTCACGTGCTATAGGTTTGCCATCACGGCCCTATACCATTTCAGACAAATGGATGTCCAATCTCCATTGCTTCTTGTCCTACCTTCAGGTGCTTTGGAGAATAAGTTGACCTCCTCCCCCTTTTTTGTGTGATGACCTCTCAAATATTGGACCAGTGCTATCATGTCACCCCTAGTCCTTCTTGTCATTAAACTAAACATACCCAATTCTTGCAACTGTTCTTCATATGTTTTAGCTTCTAGTGGTGGGATTCAAAATTTACTATCGATTCTGTAGGCATGGCTTGGTGGGCATGGCAGGGGAAGGATACTGTAAAACCGCCAGTCAGAGGTGGTATTTGCTGGTTCTCCGATCTACTCAAAATTTCTGTTATCGGTTCTCCAGAACTGGTCAGAACCTGTTGAATACCACCTCTGCTCCACGGCACTTCTGGCATCTTGTCCCCACTGCTGTCTTTCTTAGGACAAAGTGCCTGTTTTAGCCCAGGTGCCAGAACTATGCCAACAAAAACATAAACTACAAGTATGTATAAACCTTATCCTGGCAGAACTTCTGTATAAGAAACAGAATGAGCCTGCTTTCTCCTTTGCTGTCTTCTCTGCATCTGTTTTTTCCCTACAGCTTTACTCATGTTTCGATTATGACATCAATGGAACCCTTTTTATGTTACCTCTCAGTGATATTATTTGATCTCTGCCATACCCTTTGTGCAAATAGCCTTTCTGGAAAGGTTTTTTTTTTTTTAAAAAAAAGAATGTATCTGGAACAGCTCCTTCTTCTGAAATGTCTACCAACATTGTCAGTTTCCTCTAATCTCTGTTATGACAGGCTATTGCCTGAACCTTCTTCCTGTGTTCCAGCTGATTGTCTGGGATCTTCTCTCTGCAGCATGTTTCCTTCATCCATTTGTGTATCTGCCAGTCAGTGTCACAAGGCATTTCCTGTTTCATTGCTCCTTGACAAGGTTAAGCCAGACTGATGATCTGCAGTTGTGCTTCACTTCATTCCTCCCTCACTGTCTCCTCCAGTTCTGAAGGGTCATCCCCTCCCCCACATATGTGAACTCTGAGTTATGTGTCAAGAGCTGAACTCAGGCCAAGTGTCATGAGTTAGCTTTTGGACAGCCACATTTACTAATTCATTCAGGAGAGAGAGGGAGAGGGAGGGGAAGGAGAGGGAAAGGGGAGCGCGCGAGAGAGAGAATGGAATGGAATGGAGGTCTTAGGGGAAGAAAAAGGATAGAGGATAGGAAAAGAAATCTACTTTCCTATTTCACCCTCTTTCCAATTGTCCTTGGCTGTTCTGGATTCAAAGCAGGTAAGAGAAGAGACAAAATTCTACCACTCATTTTACTTTCTGCACAAGTGCAAAATAGGCAGAACCTGGCTCAACAGCAGTAACTGTGAGAGGGATCTTGGGAGTCCTAGTGGACAACCACTTAAAATATGAGATAGCAGTGTGCTGCAACTTCCAAAAGAGCCAGTGCAGTCCCAGGTTTCATCAACAGAGGAAGAGTATCAAGATCAGGCAAAGTATTAACGTTTAAATTTCCCGATAGCTTGAATCAGTGAAATGATTGGCTTCCAGAAGTTATGGGTGCTCAAACACTGAAAGCTTTTAAGAAGAAAATAGATGGCCATTTGTCTGAAATCATATAGCATTTCCTGCTTGAGCAGGAGAGTAGATTAGAGCAGGGGTCTCCAACCTTGGCAACTTGAAGACTTGTGGTCCACAAATCTTGAAGTTGCCAAGGCTGGAGACCCCTGGATTAGAGGATCTCCAAAATCATTTCCAACTTTGTTATTCTGTTGTTAGTATTATGGTATGCTATCTTGGCAATATCACACTTGGAATACTGCATTCAAGTTTTGGTCCACCACAACATAAAGAAGATTTTGAGACTCTAGAAAGAGTGCAGAGAAGAGCAACAAAGATAAAGTACATGAAGAACAGTTTCAGGAATTGGGTATCTCTAGTCTAGTAAACAGAAAGTCATAGTATCCCAATATGAATCCAAGACGTTGGAAATGTAAACAGAGCCAGGGTACCTTCTTCCACATGTGGTGGCTACGCCCTGAAGCCAAAAAAAATTGGGTCAAAAACGAAATGTCAAATAGACTTCAAACTTGAACTGTTCCTTTTAGGAATAATTAAGGGGAAATGTAGTAAAAAAACCAAATACATGATATGGCACATAACAACAGAGGCGAGGATTGCATTCGCATAATGTTGGAAGGAAAACAGTATACTGCCAGAGGAATTAGTAATCCAAAAGACATTAGAATGTGCTGAGATGGACAAAGTCACTCTAGAGCTAAAAGGCAAAGAAGAGTCAGAGTACTATGCAATATAGGATGATTGGTATGAATGGTTGAATAGTAAGAATAAGAATAATAGAGATAAGAAAAATGTATATAAATGAATATAAATGTATGGAGATTTGTATATGTAACAATGATGCCACAGTGATGTTAAAAATGAGAATGAGATATGTAAACTTGAAAAAGCATAATAAAAACAAAGAAAAAAGAAAGAAAGAAAGAAAGAAAGAAGAAAGAAAGAAAGAAAGAAAGAAAGAAAGAAAGAAAGAAAGAAAGAAAGAAAGAAAGAAAGAAAGAAAGAAAGGACATGATTACAATGTTCCAATATTTGAGAGGCTGCCACGAAGAATGGGTTGGCCTATTTTCCAAAGTACCTGAAGGCAGGACAAGAAACAATGCATGGCAATAGCAGAGCCAACTGAAAATTTCCTGACAGTGAGAATAATTAGTCAGTGGAACAGCTTGCCTCCAGAAATTGTGGGTGTTGGAGAGGTTGAACAGTCATTTGTCTGAAATAGCAGGAGGTTGGACTAGAAGACCTCCAAGGTCCCTTCCAACTTCCCCACCTTTATTAATGTTAAAAAAATAGGGATGGGCAAACTATTTATGCCAACATACTTTGCTGATGACCTGAAGACAGAAGGATAGCACTTCAGTGCACCAATCCTGAAGAGCCCAGTGTTGAGAAACAGGGCATAACTGTTTTTCTTCAACGAATGATTTTGAATGTTTAGGTCCACTTATAATCTTGGGATGTGTAATTCTATAGTAGCAGATATAAAATAGTTTTGTTTTTGGGGGGGAGCGTTGCTGAGATTGACAAGCCACAGCTGCCTGCCTGAAGAATTTCATGCTATTGGTCTAAGCTCATCTCTATGTCTCCTCCTTTCTCTCTCTCTGTTGTTTGTGTCTTCCTGTTGAAGTGGATCTCGCTTACATTGACTGTGATGGATCAAAAACTTGTCTCAATAGCTTGTTGAGAAGATCTGGAATGAGACTGGGAATTTCCAATCATGACAGGAACTCTTGGCTCCTAGATCTGAGAATAAACCATTCATCTCATTTACATCATAGGGAAAACTGCCTTGCTCATCTTCCTCTTATCTTTTTCTTACCCAAATTTCAGGGCTGGTTCAAATACTCCAAAATAGGATGGGGAGTATTCTCACATTGTAGGTAGAAGGCTGCAGATGCAAGTGCTATCCAAATGTATCTGGAAATAGAGTCCAGTGAATTCAGCAGGGTTTACAGTGAGTAAAACATATATGTCATCAAAGATTCCCCAATAATGTAACCACCACAACCTAACTTTATGTAGAATATTAAAATAGTTGATGGCAGCAGCGGACAGCTAATGTGACTGGTGGGTGAGACAAAGCCATTGTAAGGAGCACCAAACTTGGTCAGTTGGATCTCATATGACAGCCATGGCTAGGAGGGCATTCATGTACCTTCAATTGGCCTCATTCCTGGACTGAGAGCCTGGTCACTGTCACTCATAACCTCATAACCTCCGATCAGGGTCACTGTCATGAATTGTTTGAAAAACATTTGGAAGTTTCAACTATAAATGATGCTGGCTTCTTGGCACCTGTCACACCCATGTTCCATGAATTGCATTGGTTGCCAGTGTGCTTCTAAGTGCAATTTAAAGGTGCTTGTGGTTACTTTTAAAGCTTTTCATGGGTTACTGAGGGACCATATTTTCCTAATTGTTTCTACCCATCCAGTACGTCCCAACAGAATGGATATGCTCTGAGTCACACTGGACAGAGAATGCTGACTGGTGGGACACAGAAGACATACCACAGAAGACATACCTTTTCTGCCACCCTAAGGAACATTCTCCCTCTACAAAGGCTTAGGTTTACCCAGACTTCTGCTTAGACCTACCAATTCTTGAATAAGAACATTGATCTTTTTGTTGTGGGATGGACAAAGGTACAGCCAGTCTCTCTATCTCTATCTCTATCTCTATCTCTATCTCTATCTCTATCTCTATCTCTATCTCTATCTCTATCTCTATCTACCTCTACCGTCATTGCCACCCCTATTCCTATCCCTATCCCTATCTCTATCATATGCCTGCCTGCCTACCTGCCTACCTATCCATCCATCCATCCATCCATCCATCCATCTATCCACCCATCTCCTTCCATACTATTTAGTCCTCCAGATTGCCCGGTCTAATCTTCTTCCTCCTTCTCCTTTTCTCTTTGTGCCTGTTCTTGTCTGAGTTGCTCCTGGACAGCTCCGAATACAAAGCACAGGCATAGGTCAGAATTTAAGAACCCCATGAAAAATATTGCACAGAATGGTTTTGGAGCAAGCATTTCTGTTTTTATATCCTGCATACAAAGAATAAATAATAGCAGCCTGCCCATAAAAGCTGTTAAAATTTACTTTAGCTGGCCAAAATCAACATTATGAGAAGACAGCCGAAGAACAGCAGCACAGCCTTCTCCAGATAGAGAAGGGAGAGAGGAAGAAGGCCATAGCTAAAATTGATACCCCTTAGGAGAAGGGTGGTGGTGGAATAAGCAGGTCTTTGCATTTCTTTGATTCCCCAAAAAAGAGAAAAATCTTGTCACCCAAAACCAACAGTAAGAGCATTGAATTTCATGATCTGATCTCAGTATTTTGGACCTCACCAATAGGACTAAGGATTGTCTTCTTAGCTTACTATGATACCTAAAGTATCCTGTAAATAAAATTTGATTCTTGAAGGATACCTCCATGTTGTTTCTCAATCTTCTGCTAAGAAGTTTTTTGTTTTTGAAAAAATAACTCCAAATCCAGTTGTACCCCACAGATTTTCTGGCTGGGTTGGGTCCCATCCAGCAAACTACTTAGTGTTTTTCTCCTTTTGCTTGTAACAACATGGAGGACATTGAACCCATTATTAACCATTATCATCCATGAAGTTATGTAAGTATTGTGTTTCCCCCAAAATAAGACCAGGTCTTACATTATTTTTTGTTTCCAAACCATGTGATAGGGCTTGTTTTTTGGTTAGGTTTTATTTTCAGGGAAATATAGTACTAAATGCATCCATCAGGTTGATGATCTAAACTGGGGCTTATTTTGGGGGTATGGCTTATATTACTAGCATCCTGAAAAATCATGCTAGGACTTATTTTCTGGCTGGGTTTTATTTTGGGGAAAACAGGGTAACTACCTAGCCTAGTAACAAAATGTTCAGAAACCAACCCACAAGCTCAGAGAACAAACCTCCACCCTCATCCTACACCCTCAAGCTACAGATATTTGCAAAGTGATCCCCTAGTTTAGGAGGTTATCTTTCCACAGAAATAGAGTTGTGATAAACTTCGGGGCTAGCAAATATCATGCAAATTAGACTACTATAGGTAAAAACATAATCTGACTGACAAATTATGCAATTTACATTCCTTGTGCAATAGTATGATGATGCATGCAATGTCATTATGGGTTTTTGGTGGAAACTTAGGACTGAGGCATGTTACCAACTTCTCCAACTATTCTTCTTTATTTATATTTCAAATTTTTTAACCACCCATCTCCCTTGGAGAGGGACTCTGAGCGGTTAATGTCCTCAAGACAGAAGCCCATAGGCACAATAAGCACATTTGCAAGATTTGGATATGGCTAGTCTGGAGAAAAGAAGGACTAGGGGCGACATGACAGCAGTGTTCCAATATTTGAGGGGCTGCCACAAAGAAAGGAGCGGGGGTCAACGTATTTTCTAAAGCACCAGCTGGCAATACAATAAACTATGGATGGAAACTAATCAAGGAGTGAAGCAACATGGAACTAAGGAGAAATTTTCTAACAGTGAGGATAATTAACCAATGGAACAGTTTGCTTTCAGAAATTGTGGGTGCCTTTTCACTGGAAGCTTTTAAGAAGAGTCACTTGTCTAGAATGGTATAGGACAGCTTTAAGACTTGTGGACAGCGGTGGGATTCTACCAGTTCACAACTATTCGCTAGAACTGGCTGTTAACATTCTAAGCAGTTCAGAGAACCGGTTGTTAGAAGAAATTACTGGCCTAATCCAGTAAGGAAGGCAGGAAGGAAACATCCTGGTGTTGCTTACAGAAACTGCCTCTCCATTAACTCTTACTACATTCTTGGCAGGACTAGACTTCCTGTCTCAGGAACTTCTCTGGAGTTTCTTTTTCCCTCCTTTGCTGGTAATTTGCTTGTGTGGAGTGACCAGTTACAATGGCACTGAAAAAGTGACTTATGACCATTTTTCACACTTATCACTGTTGTAGCATCCCCACAGTCACGAGAGGCCAGGCGAGGAGATGTGTGCCTCGATGTGAGTGATGTTGAGTTGGCCACGCCCAGCCAATCACATGACCACCAAGCCATGCCCACCAACTAAGCCACACCCACAGAACCGGTTGTTGAAAAACTTGAATCCTACCTCTGCTTGTGGACTTCAACTCCCAGAATTCCTCCTCCAGTCATGTTAGCTTAGGAATTCTTGGAGTTGAAGTCCACAAGTCTTAAAGTTGTTAAGTTTGAACACCCTTGGTTTCCTGCTTGAGCAAGTTTGACTAGAAGACTAGAAGACCTCCAAGGACCCAGTTGTATTCTGAATTATTAAATACATATATTACTAGCAATTTATTACAGTAATAGATCAAATATAACTATCCTAAAAAATAGATTTTTATACCTCTGCAGCACAAACAGGTTGCACAGGGCCGTAGACTAGGAATGAAGACCTTGACATATGCCCAATGATGCTATCAATGATGCTTCCGCCGTCTGCAAGATCATTTGTATATATTATAGCAGGCACTTCAGTATAAAAATAATAATAATTAGAATATGCCAACCTAGAAAAATGGCAAGTTGACAATAATCTTCTTTAGATGGGGAATAAAAGGCGGTTGCATTGGGGGGGCGAGGGGATGGCATTGAAAACAGAAAAGGTATTTTGACTTACATCATAGCCTGCAAATTTGTCTTGTAAAGTCATGTTGCCTTTCTGCTTTTCTTGCTAAGACCAGACCGTTTCCAATGGCAGTTACCATTTGCGATGCAGGATTAGAAGGCTGTGCATTTCAAATAAATTAATTATAATTTGTCCGATTGAAAAGTTCGTTTGCCAGATTGGGGGTGGAGTGGGAGGGAGAAAAACATGCCAAAACATAATGTGGTTTAAGTCATGCAGTCATTCTGAGATCGTTCTTTGCACATTCCTCTCATTCTTAGCTTCTCTTTGGTCTCCGTACAAGCTATTTTAATTAACCAGTTGTTGCTCTCCATACACTACACTTATTGTAGACTCTTAATTGCCTTAATTTCCTCTTCCTCTACCATGGAGTTGAAAACAGAGAACACATTATTATTCATTTCAGCACATATGTATCTGAACAATTGCCCATCTAATACACTCCCATTTGACTTGGGGGGAAAAAAAACCTTGTTAAGAAAAACGGTTAGAGGGGAAAAAAGAAAGTCAATCACTCCAGAAAACCTTCTAAAATAGGGAGAGTATCCTTCAAAGCTACAACAACTGAACTTCATATCAAATTATGAAACATACCGCCTACTCCAAATGAACAACAGTATAATGAATGAACCATGTTTCTGTGGAAATGGATGTTTTATAAATTAGATGTTATGGATAGATAGATAGATAGATAGATAGATAGATAGATAGATAGATAGATAGATAGATAGATGGTTAGATCCACAGATAGATGGATGGGTAGATGGATAGATTGGGAGAGAGAGAGTCGATCTCAATAATTATATAGGACAAAACATTTTCTTCAGCTAGCAGGAAGTTTGCCAAATGAATAAAAGTGAATACAAAGTTTCATTAAGCAATCAAACGCTCTCACTCACACAAAAATGCAATTATGGATATGATAAATCACCCAACTGAAGAACATGTCAGTAAAAAGCAAAGTAGTTGGCCCTTCAACAACAAGGAAGATACAAATTGTGTTAAAAGAGTGTAATTAGATCACAAAGAAGATTAATCGTTTATTTCTGAGCTCATTGAAAAGCTGTAGAACCCAAGCATCATAACTCCAATCAAAAGACACAAATAAACAATGGCAACAACAAAAACAGCAACAAAAACTTCTCTAAAACTTTCTGACCAAATTAAAATTAACAAAGCATGCACTGTGATTCTCAAG
Organism: Pseudonaja textilis; assembly: GCF_049901715.1. Lineage (NCBI taxonomy): Eukaryota > Metazoa > Chordata > Lepidosauria > Squamata > Elapidae > Pseudonaja > Pseudonaja textilis. The sequence continues at coordinate 39,219,076 of NC_141997.1, read as the reverse complement.
CAGAGTTTTTAGCCCATCTATTACATTTCTGTAATTGAGACTTGAAAGTGGCCAGCACAATGCTATTTTGTTTTTAAAAAGGAGAAATCTAGAGGAGATCTAGTTAGCTTAATATCACTTTTAAACACACTAATGCAAAGCAGGGGTAGGCTTCAATAATTTCAGCAACGGGTTCTCTGCCCAGTTTCTGGGTAGGCATGGCCATGGTGGGCGTGGCCTAGTCGGCCTCCTGCACCATGGTGGGGAGGGGACATTTTCACGAAAATGGTCTCCCCCGGACTCTGGAGGCCCTCTGGAGGCCGGAAATGGGCCTGTTTCTGGACTTCCGAGAGGCCTGTCTTTCTCCCTCCCTGAGCCTCTGTGTGGGCCCTGAATTTACCTCACATCCAAAATGGGCCGTGTGGAGACTCCTGGGAGGGTGGGGCAGGGTGGCAGGGGAGGGATGGGGCCAGCCAGGGGTGGAATTTGCCAGTTTGCCAAACCAGCCATAACGTTAGCAATGGGTCCACCCGAATCCGGGTGAACCCATAGCAGCCCACCCCTGATGCAAAGTACTAACCAAGATGCAAATCTTATTTTGTTTATTTTTCATATTTCTGAACCTCCCATCTCCCTCAACTTACTGCACACGTGTTTCTGAATAAGCTAAAAGGAATCCCGTTTCCTGCCATCGTTCGAGGGCTTTGATGTTTTAAGATTGTTTTTTTTTAATTGGGTCATAAATTAAAAGGAAAACAAGGAATACGTTTGCCAATAATTGGAGATGGTACAAATATGCAAGGTAACGAAAGCATGAAGAGCCTGGCTCTGAGAATTATGTCCAAGTCTTTAATCAGAGGTCCGCTGTGGAACTTGGAAATTGGAGAGGGAAGACTTAAGAATACAGAAGTCAGCAGTATTCCAGATACCTTTGACCCAGAGATGTACTGACAATTATTTTCAGGGTTTATTTTTTCCCCTTAGAAATGGATCTACTTGAACCCGACCAATTCTCAGACCTGGAGGGGTGGTGAATGTCTCCTGCCACACTAAATTTAACTTGATTCCATTATGGTTTTATTGAGTTACTTTGCTGTTGGACAAGCAGTGCACTAAGTTCTGCACAATTTCTGTCCAGTATAATTTTTACTATCAGATCTGTGGGTGTGGTTGGTGGACCTGGTGTGGTTTGGTGGGCGTGGCTTGGTGGACATGGGCGGGGGGGAGGATACTGCAAAATCTCCATTCCCTCCCCACCCTACTAATCTGCTTCCCAGCTCTGTTCTGTGCAGGGCAACAAAAGAAGACCCAGACCATCAGCTGGGACTTGGGAGCCAGAGAATAGATGGGGGCAGGACCAGCCAGAGGGAGTATTTGCCGGTTCCCCGAACTACTCAAAATCTCCGCTACCGGTTCTCCAGAACTGGTCAGAACCTGCTGAATGCCACCTCTGGTTGGGTTCCAAAGAATAAAAAGAGCCGCTGAAAATGTAAACAAGATGCTATAATGTGTTTGTAGGCTATTTCCAATTAGAAAATATCCTCTCTCTCCTTCACTATATTAATTACATCTAAGCCCTGGGTAAACCCCATCTTCCTGAAGATTTTGACACCATGGTAGGGGAAAAAAAGGTTTCCATTAAGCTTCTTGACAATGAGAATGGTTCTTATTTTTTCCCCACAGACTTATCTATAGCTTTACAATTTCCTGGTGGTTTTCCATCCAAATATAGTAATAACCAGATCCAACTCTGATGAGTGTTTCATAATCAGTGAACATCAACCAGGGAGTAGTTAGCTCAATACAAGCAGTAGCAACAGCGCTTAGACTTTTATATCATTCCACAGTGCTTTACAACATTCTCTGAGTGGTCAGCATACTATACCATGCCCCCAACAAACTGAGTCCTCATTTTACCAACCTCAGAAGGATGGAAGGCTGAGTCATCCTTCCGATGGTCAGGATTGAACTCCTAGCTGTGGCCCGAGTTACCTGGCAATACTGCATTCTAACTACTGTGCCACCACAGCACCTTAGCATAGGTCCAAAGCACTGACCCATTCTGTTGCCAATTTAAAAATGGTGACTTTCAGTTTTGACTTTTGAAGTTTATTTCCATTTTTCCTAAAAAACAAACAAACCCTGAAGTAGCCTACTGTTTAATACGAAAATGCAATAAAACCCATCAGCAACATTTTTACCAATAAATCACCAATCAGAATGACTGTGGCAGTATTGGAAGTCAATTAAGCGACCTTGAAAAGAAAGGTGGTTTTAAATATCAGTAGAAATATTTCCCTAACGGAAGCCTTCTAACCATCCGTTGATAAATAACTGGTTTGTTAGTGATAATTAGGGTTAACTGCTCATGTTCTATAGATTGTGATATAGCTGCAGTTTGTGCACACATGGAATATAATCCATTCTGCTTGACACATCTCAGACAATGACCTCATCTCTCATATCTGATCAGAAGCCAATAAACATTTTAAAAACTCATTTTTAAGAAGTGGGAACGAGATGTTGAAGAAAACAAGAATTGGTAGGGGAAAAGAGAATTTGGGGAGAGAAAGAAACATGTATGGTGGCCCTTTTCTGGAAACCACATGCTTACTTTCAAGTAACAAAAAGAAAGAGAAATAGATGTAGACAAGCTTTAATTTAACTAAAATGGACAAGAAAACTGATGCTATTAAAACAAATCAGGATCAAATAAATTCTTAGAATCCCTAATAAAGCAAGCTCAGTGCCAATATTTCTCTTATCCCCCAGTCAATACCAACCCCTTTCTTCACATTCTTTAAAATAATGCTATAATCTATTTGTATTTTTTTTAATCAGGTCTTGTATAAAAAGTGTTTGGTGAAACCGTAGACAGTTGCCCAAAGCTTGGAAACTTGGACATTTCTTAGCAAGATATAAACTATATAATGTAATCCAATGGTGCTACTTAAATTCTTCATGATTCTTTATACATCTGGTATCAATCAATGTGCACATTCATTTGCCATCAAGAAGAATCATGCTTATGTTACTGCCAGGTCCAGATTCCAGTGGAGAGATGACAAATTTCAACAGTGGTTTTCTAACAGTATAATCATACACCCTATTAGCCAGCAAGTTTGAAAGTTACATGGATTTAGGCTGATATCTTAAACCATCTTATTCAGAAGTTAAGTCTCATTAGACAAGTTGAATGAAAAAACGTGTTTAGGATTACTTATGGAGATGCTGGTTGTTTGGCCATTGATAAACTGGCATTTAAAAACCCATGCTGGCTTCTAGTAATCGTATTGTTTCTTTCTAAGTGTTTGCAAACCCACAGCAGGCAGTCCTCAATTTACATCCACATCTGAGCTCAACATTTCTGTTCCTTAAGCAAGACAGCTTGTGAAGTGAATGTCAGTCATGGAAGCAGTGGCGGGATTCAAAACTTTTTACTACCGGTTCTGTGGGCATGGCTTGGTGGGCATGGTGTGGCTTGGTGGGTGTGGCAGGGGAAGGATACTGCAAAATCTCCATTCCCACCCCTCTCCACTAACCTGCTTTCCAGCTCCGTTCTCCTGTGTAGGGCAACCAAAGAAGACCCAGCCAATCAGCTGGGACTCAGGAGGCAGAGAATAGATGGAGATGGGGCCAGTCAGAGGTGGTATTTGCTGGTTCTCTGAATTACTCAAAATTTCCGCTACTGATTCTCCAGAACTGGTCAGAACCTGTTGAATGCCACCTCTGCATCAAAGCCATAATTGTATTAGCCATATATTTTTGTAGAAGCTTCAAGGCTGCCACAGTTACTGCCTGGGGATTTGGGAAGGGGGAATTCTTAGTTAGTAGTAGTAGTTTAGACCCAACAACATTCTTTTCAAAAGTCAAGGACATGTCATCTTGCATTTAGATGGGAGTGGGCGAAGGTTTGGTTTTGGATGGAATGATGTTTGCTTGGGCCATGTAATGGACTGATGGATGCAAGGGATAGATCTTTGATGTTCACCTGGGGAAGGGAAAACCCGGAAGTTTCAGGTTCAGGTTTTCCCAGATGTGCCAACACGACTTCTTTAATAAATTCTTACTTGGATGGACTTTGTCTCTGTGTGCTGAATGGAATTGGACAGTTTCTTTGGAATGCGGACAGTGAATTTCCCTCATCTTACAACCTTTCTTGCCAAAGTCATTAAGTAAATTGCTGCAATTGTAACATAATTAGTAATACAATTATTCAGTGATGGGATTCAATGCTTTTTTTTACTACCGGTTCTGTTGGCGTGGCTAGGTGGGCATGCCTTTTTTTTTTGCTTTTTGCAGCAAATTCCCCCCATTTTGGGGGCCTTTAGGGCCTTAGGAACGCCTCCTGGGGGGCGTTTTTGCTCCCAGAAGGCTTCCCTAGGGCTCAGGAAGGCAGAAAACATAGTCTGGGGTGGGGCATGAAGCAGCCCCTCACGCTTCGTTTTGGGACTTTCTGAACTTCAGGGAAGCCTCCTGGGGGGGCATTTTTGCTCCCAGAAGGCTTCCCTGAGGCCCAGGAAGGAAAAAATGGGGGGTGGCCAGAGGGTTGTTTTTTTTGCCTTCCTAGTCCTCAGGGAAGCCTCCTGGGCAAAGCAGTAAATAAGCCAGGGGAATCCCAGCACAGCTGATCATAGGAACAGCTGATTTTCAGGAGGGGAAAAATACCTTAAGGCAGGGGTCTCAAACTCAATTTACCTGGGGGCCACTGGAGGCAGAGTCTGGGTGAGGCTGGGCCGCATAAGGGATTCCACAAAAAATGTTGTTAAAAAAATATCCTCAAATGTCATCAACAGTTAATGATTTCTCCAATACATGAACTGTCCTGAACACATGAATGGAACATTGAATGAAGATCATGAACAGTTCCTCAGAACATGGCTTCTCCAGCTTACTCCTTGCTGCCAGAGACTTGACAACACTTCCTCTCACATATCTGAGCCACATTTGGCTTGAGAGAGGAGGCACTTGAGACCCTCAGTTATGGCTTGAAGATGATCATCAGTAAGTCTGGACCTGTACTTGGACTTGTTAACGTTCAGGGTGGAGAAGAAGCCACGACAAGGAACGGTGGGTTGGACTTCCTTCAGAGGTCCATTCCCCCTGCGGACCGCACTAATATTATACTTTCATATCACGGTGGGGGCCACTGCATATTGTCCTGTGGGCCGCAATTGGCCCACAGGCCATGAGTTTGAGACCCCTGCCTTAAGGAGTGACTGGGAGGGCTAGTGTCAGGCAGGAAGGGTGAGTGAGCATCGGGCGGGCAGGGAAAGCAAGTGAGCAGCGACCGGGTGAGATCCTTGCTACCAGCTCAATTGAACCGGAGCGAACCGGCTGAATACCACCACTGCAATTATTAAATGATTCTGGCTTCTCCATTGACTTTGCTTGTCAGAAGGTTGCAAAAGAGGATCCCACATGATGCCCAGGGACACTGCAACCATCATAACTATGAGTCAGTTGCCAAGCATCCAAATTTTGATCACATGACCACGGGGATGCTGCAAAGTGTGAAAAATGGTCATAAGTCATTTTTTTTCCTCATTGCCATTATAATTTCAAATGATCCCTAAATGAACTGCTGTAAGCCATGGTCTACTGTACTTGCTAATCTTTTCTGTGGTTTTCTTCAGGTATAGATGTCAAGCTAATTGTATAGAAGATGACCAGGCTCGGCCTGAAGGAGGGGTCGAACACATCACCATTCATGAGTCCCTGCACACCCACAAGAGATCTAAGAACAGCCAACCTTCAATTCTTTTCTATTCTTAACTCCCGCTCATTTCCCTTCACTGCTAGTTGTTCACATTCTTGTAGAGAGCTTAAGTCTGCAATAAATCTTTATACTCTTTTCGAAGTGCTTGAATCTCCTGATTTCCCCGGCATTTGATAGATTGGTCTGTAGCTTCCTGGATCTGCTTTCGTCTCTTCTTTAAACATGGGAACAATGTTAACTCTTGGTGTATTCCAGAAAGGGTGCACCATGGAATGTAATTCATCCAGCCTGGCAATTCAAATTTAACCAAGCAGCTAGATCAGGGGTCCTCAACTCCTGGTCCATGACTGGTACCAAGCTGCAGCATGCCAGAAACCAGGCCATGCAAACAAGTGAAAATGAGAGGAGGGGGAAGGGAGGGAGGGAGGGAAGGACATTGAGAGGGAAAGAAGACATCTTTTAAAAAAATAATTTCTCCTGATTTTTTGTTTTTGCTAATTTTTGGTTTTAAATTCTTGCTATTAGTTTCAATGAGAAGAAATAACTGAGCCAATTCTTGACTAGTGTAGCTGAAGGACCCCAACTTCCATCTTTCCATGAGAATGAGGGGTAGAAAAACAGCAACCTAAAGAATTTTGGCAAAGGGGGAGTTCATGATCATATTTTATGCACAGGATACATGTCTTCAAGATTCATTGATACGAAATAGTTGCGAATAACAACTGGCAATGACTCTATATCTTCAGCCTCCCCTTGCCAAGTGTAATCAGAAACATGCAACCCTTAATACAGTTAGGATTCCAAACAATGAAGGGCCACATTAAGAAATGCAGGCAGATGTCTTAAATTTTAGAAGCTCTGGGTTTTTCACTGCAGCTGTCTTCCTCCCCCTTCCATGGTATTAGTTGTAGCCATCTGTAGATTAAGCCAAACTGCCAGTTTCTTTCTGAAGTGAGACACCAAACAACGCAGCCACATGCTCCTGGGTGCTCCATGCATTTGTAGGCAAGCCCAGATCCTTTTCACTCATCCCAGCTTTTAACATTTGTCCCTTTGAGGAATGGATTCAATTTTTTTCACTGAGGGCTGTTCCCAAGTACATCAAAACAAAAAGGCCCGGGTTCCAAACATTACGCATTTTGTACACATCAATATAGCTGCTACGTGGGAAATATTTAGCTCATATATTTTAGAAAGCGGTGCCATTTGGCATGATACACTGCAGCAGGGGTACATGACTGAAATCGGTTGCAGCTGACTTATTCGCACATGTGTTCAAGAGCCAGAAAAGAACACACGGCTACAATCAATACAGGGTTTGTTGTAAACAGCCCAACTCTTGCATATTTACTCAAAAGTCTCATTGAATTCAATCAGAAGTGCTCTCCAGAAAGACTGGCTAAAGGGCAGCCTTATAACCCAGTACAGGCAGTCCTCTACACCGCTAAACTAAAGTCCAAGAAGGTACAGTGAGTTAATAGCTATCTTCAGGGTCTTTTTGAAGGAGGCAACATATACAAAGCAGCTTTTAAAAAGAGTCTCTTGAAGATCCCCCAAAAGATGCATGTAGATTCCTTCAACGTGTGGGGATGGTGCAGAGCTGAAGATTGGGTCACCTCTGAAACTCCAAAAAGTTGTAAGATGGTACATCAAATCAGAATCAGAATAGAACTGGAAGGTCTTCTACTCCAGCTCAAGCAGGAGATCCTATACCATTTCAGACAAATGACTGTCCAGGCTCATCTTAAAAACTTCCAGTGATGAAGCATCTACAACGTTTGAAGGCAAGCTGTTCCATTGGTTAATTGTCCTCACTGTTAGGAAGTTTCAATTCCAGGTTGCTTCTCTCCTGGATTAGGTTCCAACCATTGTTTCTTGTCTTGCCTTCTGGTGGTTTGGAAAATAAATGGACTCCCTCTTCTTTGTGGCAGCCTTTTAAATACTGTAATATTACTATCATGTCCCCCTCAGTCCTTTTTTCTCTATCCAATTCCTGAAGTTGTTGTTCCTATGTTTTAGTCTCAGGCCTTTAATCACCTTAGTCACTCTTCTTTGCACTTTTTTTTTGAAAGTCTCAATATCCTTTTTGTAATGTGGCGACCAAGACTGAATGCAGTATTCCAGGTGTGGTCTTACCAAGGCTTTATAAAGTGGCGCTAATACTTCATGTGCTTTTGATTCAGTGTTTCTGTTTATACAACCAAGGACTGTATTAGCTCTTTTGGCAGCTGCTGCACACTGCTGACTCATGTTTAAGTGATCATCCACCAGGACTCCAAGGTCCCTCTCACACCTATGGAATGATCAATTTAGCTCAGTGTATATATAAGCAAGATATATGTTGCTGATGCTGTTGATAGTTATAGTGATGATGATGTTTTCCATTCAGTTGAGTCTTGACTCATGATGATTCTATGGGCCAGGTCTCCCCACATCTTCTGACCTTACACTACTTTTTCTGAGTTTTTCTATGCTTTCGCTGGTGTTAGCTTTGATGGTGTCCATCCACCATGTTCTTAACCACCTGATTTCTTTTCTACTGCTAGCTCATCCAAATATAATTTCTTTCTCCAGATAATTTCTCCACATAACATGTGTTGTGGTTTGCCGGCAGCCTGTGCAGATGGCAGCAGAAATTGGACAGTGGGGAAGAACGGGGACCAGTCCAGGAGTCTGGAGAGGACTTGGATGAGGGTCCTGCATCCAATACAGAGATAGGGCCAGGGCCATCTGGGAGTTATGTGCTGACTTTGGACCCTCCAGAGTCTGGCAGCAGTGAGGTTGAGGAACAAGGGGAGCTTGTTCCCAGTGCACATGTGCGCAGAGCTGCTTGAAGGCAAGAGCAGCTGAGACAAAAGGGATGACTTGGGAGTAAGCCGTGGAGGTGATTGGCCCTCCCATAAGGTATAAAGGAAGTACAAAGGTAGAGAAACCTTTGCAGGAAGCAAAGTCATTCGTTCTATTTGGATTAATCCTTGAAGTACTGTGTGGACTTTGTACTTCAGTTGGTTTTTTATAATTCATTTGGCACTCTAGTTTTTGGCAGCAATTCAAAGGAGATAAAGGTGGGTGCTTATCTCAAGGGACTGTTTGGGACTCATTGTGGGTTGGAAATGAACATAATTTCCAGCGTTGAAATAAAACAAGAGTTATTTGGACTAAGCGTGTGCTTAATTATGGTCTCAGGAAGCCTTGGTCATAACAACGTGGTCAAAGTAAGTGAGATGCAGTTTCATGATTTTTGCTTTCTAGCAATGTATCTGGTTTGTGCACTCCAGTACTTTGCTTGTCAGTTATCTTTTCTGTCCAAGGAATATACAGGAATCTCTTCCACAAAATATCTAGGCCTCTTTGTTAGACAACATGAAAGCACGCTTCCCCCACTGGAGCTGAACCTCAGCAGAATTCCATTGACATCTTTTAATTGTGGTCCTTCCATCAGTAGTCCATCCTACTTTAGATTAAATCAAAACTTCCCAAATCTCTAGCTCCAGCACCTGTATCCTTTGAATTAACTGCACTCCATTATTTATGCCAATATGGCTTAGAGTGGGTGAGTGTTTGCCTCTTTTTCAACAACTTCTGCCTTCCCTTTTGTTCCCAGGGTATCAACGTTTCAAAAAATGCCACAAAATAGTGCAAGAATTGCCACTGCAGTTAAGAACCGTTTAACTGCTTTGGGTTTGGCAGGCCAAAAAAAAGAAAAAAAGAGTTTATATAACAATTTACCACAAATATCTGTGCAGTCATATATTTCTATGTTTGCTATCATAATATCTCCTCCAAGTGGAATGCATAATTCCAGAGGATTCCATGGGTTCCAACCACAGCATGTGTTATAATTTATCCAGGGAATGGGAAACATCACCAGCCGAATTTGGAAACCGTATCTCCCTCCATGTCTCTTGCTTGAGCCAGTAAGAAAAGGAAATGCAAAGCAGAAAAAAACAGCTTCATTTTAATACTGTGCGGTATGTCACTGAATTGGATATTTTGCACTGAGGAATGGGAGTGCGGTTATGTGGTTCACACCTAGAATGGAAGATTACAACAGCATCCCCAAATTCGCACAAAAGCAAAGAAGCAAACCCTTGTTCCCACACATACAAGCCTTTGCCTATACAAATCTATTTGCAGGGCAGATGCTCTTAATAGGAAAAAGAGATCGTACATTTATCTGGACCACCCAGTGAAATTAACCAGGGTCTTCGAAGCCAGTTAAGCTCTAAGTATGAAATATGAAATGCATAACTCTATATTGCTGTGCAACAGAAAGCAAATATGGATTGCATTCTCCTTTACTGCACTAACTCTCTTCTATGTTCATTCCAAATCTGCTCTGGATGGTGTTACGTTTGAGTACATTTGGAGAGTGTGTGGGAGATGCAGGGAGAAAAAAAAGAATAAGATAAAGTTGCTTGTCCATTCTTTTTTTATTTTGGATGGACTCTACAACTTCTATTAAGACTGTGTTTCCCTGAAAATATGACCTATCTTGAAAACAAGCCCTAGCCCGATTTTCATACCTGCACCTAATATAAGCCGTACCCCAAAATAAGCCCTAATTAAACCCTGCCCACCATCTGGTTATACAAAGCTTGTAAAAATCAAGCTAGAGTTGGGGTGTTAAGGAGCTCCATGTGCTCTGCACCTGCTTACCTACCAGAATGCCGCAAGGCTCATCACACTGGTTGAACCACTTGCACACACAATGACACAATGCACCACGTGTCCTGCTGTGAGTGGCTCCACCAGTGCAATGGATCCTCATGGTGTCCTGCTGACAGCAGCTCCACTGGCATGACAAGACCTGAGGTCCAGTGTCCCAGTAGTAGCAGGTCAGTAGGCAGGGAGGGCAGAGGGCGGGTGCACTGAAAGCTTGGTCCATTGATGCCGCAGGCAAGTAGATGGTGGGAGAGAGGGTGGGGCCAGAAGTAGCAGTGTCCCCATTCCCATCATCTCTCACACTCGCTGCCTTCTGCATGTCAAAAAAAAAAAAAGAGACCTCCCCGAAAATTAGCCCAAGTGCTTCTTTTGGGAGCTCAAAAGAAAATAAGACTGGGTCTTATTTTTGGGGAAACACAGGTACCTAGCTTGCCTTAAATCCACTCTGATGCTCATGACAGATGTAATGGGTGGCAGGAATAATCATGAGGAGCAGGAGGAAGAACCGCAACCAAGACAGTGGTCAGATAAAAGAAATTTGAGTCTGAGTCAGAAATGTAATTCAGAAAAGAAACTCAGACATGACTTTCCCTAATGCTCACGAAGATAAAGAGAGGGAGGAAGCATATTAAAACTTGCAAGATTCTATACGGTTCATTTGGTGACCATTCAAACTTACAACAGCAGTGAAAAAAAATGATTTATGACCATTTTTCACACTTAGGACCGTTGCGGCATCCCCATGGTTACATTGACAGGGTTCCAGAAAACCCCAACTCCAATTAAAAACTCTGAGACAGACATTTTGTCAAAGTTCCTTTTATTAGAGTAGGCATACTGGCACATCTGGGAAATCCCGAATCTGAAAGTTTCGGGTTTCCCTCCAATAAATAAAATGTTACAAATCCACCCCCTGCCCCCATCATTCCATCACATGCCCCAATTACCATCTATCCCAACCTGAGACATCCCTCCTACTCCTGCTCAGCCAGATGCAGGAACAACATGACCTTGACTCTAAAGAAGAATGCTTTTATGTGCCTCCATGCAATTCCCCCCTCCCATCTCCCAGGCTCAATAATGGGGCAACGTGGAAGCTTCTGGTGCTAATATGGCTTCCAAAGCTGATACAATGATCAAAATTTGGATGCTTGGCCATTAACTTATATTTAAGATGGTTGCAGTGTCTCGGGGTCATCTGAACTCCCTTTGCGACCTTCTGACAAGCAAAGTCAATAGGAAAGCCAGATTCCTTTAATGACCATCTTACTCACCTAACAATTACAGCGATCCATTCAAACAACTGTGGGAAGAAAGGTTATTAGGGATACACCCTAGCAGAATCTGCACGGCAGTCAGGCAGGCAGGCAAAATATGTGAGATAAACGTTTTTGTAGCTTACACTCAGTAAAACAGATACACTCAGTAAAACATGCTAGTTAAATAGTTTATTCCAGTAAGAGTTATAGCATAGTCAAACAGTCCATATATCATTCACTAATTCAATCCGTCCGGGGATTATTCAGTTGCAAAGTCCAGTGTCGAAAAAGAGGTCAGTAAACTTACAAATATCAGCCCAGGAATATATCTTCTCGCAGTAGAGATATGAAGAAGTCAAAACTCCTCTCTTCCTTCATCAAACCAGCAATCGTCAGGAATCGTCAGCAATCAATCAGGTTCTCTTACTCCCTCTTATGGCGGTTTCACACCGCACCCAAAATTACATGCTTTGCAGTTTAAAGTGACACACACTTAAACCCAAACTACGTTAGGGTTATTCCTAACAAAGGTCATCAATGGGATGAAACCCACTTAACACATGTCTCATTTAGCCACAGAAATTTTGGGCTCAATTGTGGTCATAAGTCGAGATCTATCTGTGTTTCTGAGCAAACTTTTTCTTTTTATATTTTAAGATTAAATGTGTATTTCTAAGTTGTCTTTAAGATTAGAATACTGTATATACAGAAATGCAGTCAAGCCATCCCAGTCAAGCCACCCCAACTTTCTCTATTTGATCTTCTGCTCCCATAATGATTCAAAAAAAATCTGTAGGGAGCTAAATTAAGAAAGGTGATCTATCATTTGCCTGGGGGCTGGGTGGAAAACATTTATTTATGAATAGACACGTATACTATATGAATGCAATTATTTCAAAAGGCATGGATAAGGCTACTACGTTAAAAAGAGACAGCGTAGCAGGCATCTGTTCTTTCCTTATGCCACCTTATATATTTCTTCACTCTGCTACCCAGTTCGGTTTCACTACATCTTTTGAAATGAATAAAAGTCAATCTGGCAGTGTTACTTCAGCTACTTTTTAATGACTTCATTATTATTGAATGTAAAAAGCTATCACGGTATTGTCTCACTGCTGTTATGTCTGGATTCTATTTTTAAAGTCTAAATTCATTCTTTTTTTAAAAAAAAAGCTTTTGCATATTGCTCTGCTGTAAAATTAATGCGTTCCCCCTCCCCAATAATTATTTTTTAAGGAATAAAGTATGTTTTCATTCATAGCATAGCCAGCAGAAGACTAAATTAATCTGTCTGCCTTTTCCATTAGGTTCCTGAATAAAATCCACCAAAGACTTAGCCTTCCAAGAAAGTTTTAGACATATGAATTAAAAAGCGTGGAATGAACTGTTGCCCAGCATTAAATATTTTTCCATTGTGACAGATGCATATTCCAGATATCCGTTACTGGCATTTTTTTCCATCTCCTTTTTCCGATTTTTTGCTTCCTGTTCTGGATCTAGTATTAAACCTATGCAATATCTCCACCTTTTGTCAAATATGACAGCCGTTGGTTTAGGAACATTTTGGATTCAGATATAAAAAAGAAGATTGCATTCTCTTGGTAGTAAATTAATAGTATGGCTTGGCTACTTTCTAAAACCCCATTTGAACTGAAGATGATGAACTGAAATTTATGGAAAGCCCTTTTTAAATCCATGTTGAGATGTTGCAGACCCATATGTGATTCCAAAAAAAAAGGGTGGTTGGGTGGGTAAACCTGGGAAGATATAATTTTTAACCGGAAAGAAAGGTAGATTTTTGCAAAAGGAAAGAGGTGCAAAGCCAAATGGTATACCTTTTAAGCTCCACATTAAGGTTCTTCAACTTCAGAGCATGGAAATATCAAGAAAGATGTAAGTAATCCTGTCTGAAGGAGAGAGAATGCCACTTTAGTCTTCATTTTCTATAGAGACATCCAGTAGGCATAAAGCTGATGTGATATAATGGCTAGAGAAGATTGGATCTAGATCAAGAGTATCAAACTCAATTTCATTGAGAGCCACATCAGGGCTGGGGTTGACCTTGGGGGGGGCTGGGGGGGCATGACCAACTGGGCGGGCACGGCCAATTGGGTGGGCGTAGCCAGCTTGATGCCGCTCCCCAAACTGCTGGCATGTTTCCTCTTCGCATTCAGTTGATCAGGCCGAAGCCATGCTGGCCTGACATTTCTTGTTTGCTTTGGGTAGACCAGACCGAAGCCATGCGGGCCGGCCCCTTACATTTTACACCCCACCGGCCGGATCTGATCACATCATCAGCTGGATCCAGCCCACGAACCTTATTTTGACACCCCTGATCTAGATGAAGAAGCATGTTAATAACGGTCCCTATATACTTTTTTCTTGACCATGTAGTCAAAACTATGGTTTTCCCAATAGTAATTCATGGCTGTGAGAGTTGGACCATAAGGAAGGCTGAGTGCTGAAGAATGGATCCTTTGGAGAAGTTTCTTGAGAATCCATTGGACAGCAAGGAAAGCAAATCAGCAAGTCAATCCTAAAAACATAAAAATAAAAATCAACCTTGTGTCTTGGAAGGATTGATAGTGAAGCTGAAGCTCAAATACTTCAGCCACCAAATGAGAAGACACAGGGCTGGTTGAAAAAGACCTTGATGTTGGGGAAGATTGGAGGCAAAAACAGAAAGGGATGACAGAGGATGAGATGGTTAGATAGTGTCATTGACAAAGTGAGCATGAATTTGGGAAAACTCTGGAACACAGTGGAGGATGGGGGTGGGCTGGTGTGCTATGGTCCATGGCTCCCAAGGAGTCAGGCACAAATTAGCAAATGAACAACAACCCAGCTTCTTCACTAATGATGGGACACATCTTTGAAATATGCTTTGTAAACACACAAATTTCAGCAAACTACTGTTCCCTTATATGTTTATTGGGCTTTTTGTCAGGCCCAGTTGTGAACTGCCACACATTCAGAAGAGATTCATCTTAGCCAAGCCACTCTAGAGGGCTTGGTATCTCATGGGATTGAAAAATGCCACCAGTGTTGCATGAGTCTGCAAATCTTTGACAAACTTTGGTATGGAAAGGGCATGACTTGCCAGCATTTCCAGGGATAACTTCCCCTAGTTTATAAAATACAAGAAAGTGTGATTTTAACTGAAATTGTATTTACAAGTTACAAATTTACCCTGTAATTTCTTCAATGAGCTTAGAAAAAACTTGATGTCCCTCAAATGCTATTAGCAGCTTTGATAGAATTCCCCTGTTTATCCGTGTGAAGGAATGAATGCAAAAATCAAGGAGAAATACCATGCATGAGTTCGATAAGGGCCCTTTCATACTAGTGTGGTCCTTTCGAACAGGAAGAAATAATATAAACTGAGAAAAGAATATATTTCAATTTAGCATCTTCAAAGAGGGCTGCTCTCAGAAATCTTGGCCAGAATGGCAAATGGTTGGGGATTCTGCAGTGGTGGGATTCAATTTTTTTTTTTACTACTGGTTCTGTGGGCATGGCTTGGTGGGCATGGCCAGAGAAGGATACTGTAAAATCTCCATTCCCTCCCCACCCCACTAACCTGCTTTCCAGCTCTGTTCTCCTGTGCAGGGCAACAAAAGAAGACCAAACGGATCAGCTGGGACTCCAGAACTAGTCAAAACCTGCTGAATACCACCTCTGGGATTCTGGGAACTACTCTCTGTGGGATGTCTAGTAGGGGGAAAGTCCTGTTTAAAGTTTCAGGTAGAAATTCTTAAAATTCTAAGCCCGCCCAAACCTGATTTTTCCCCACACATGACTAAAGGTTTGTAGGAATTGCCTAATACGATATGCACAGCAATCATTTAATGATTCCAAGGCAAAGCACTGGGAAATAATGTGTGTGTGTGTGTGTGTGTGTGTGTTTGTGTGTGTGTGTGTGTGTGTGTGATGAAAGAAAGATGAGTTGAGCTATATGCATTGATGTGGAAGGAATGGCGCGAGGAGAGAGAGAGAGACAGAGAGAGACAGAGAGAGGGAGAGAGGGAGGGAGGGAGAGAGCTTGGAATTTGAATAGACCATATGTGTCTGGATTCCTTTATGGTTTCTCAACAAATAGCTAATTGTGAAGCTCTGTGCTAAACAATGAAATGAGTGTCAGGGTTTAAATAAATAAATAAATAAATAAATAAATAACCGCTTCGGTCCCTGGGTGCACCTGTTTATAGCTTCTTGGCAGACTTGGCCAGGAGGTTATTTGAATGTTATGTATGCAAGACTGTGTCTGCTTCTGCAGCTGTTCCACTGCCATTAAAACACTATCGTTATTTAGCCTTTCTGAACTCCACAGTTTGGCTGGCTAAGAAAGAAAAGGACTAGACAATTCTACAATGCTTTGCCCCGATTCGGAAAATAGTTTCAATAATCCCTTTCTCATATACAGGTAGGCCTCAACTTACCACAGTTCATTTAGGGACGATTCAAAGTTGCAACGGCAGTGAATAAAGTGCCCGATGACCATTTTTCACAGTTACGACCTTTGCAGCATCTCACATGATCGAAATTCAGATGCTTGGCAACTGGTTCACCTTTATGACCGTTGTGGTGTTTCAAGGTCACGTGACCACTTTTTGCGAGTTTCTGACCTGCAAAGTCAATGGGGAAGCCAGTTTCATTTAACAACTGGGTTACTCACTGATCAACCGCAGTGATTCCCTTAACAACGGTGGAAAGGCAGGTCGTGAAATGAGGCACAACTCGGTTAACAAATAGCTGACTTAACAACAGAAACTTTGGGCTCAGCTGTGGTTGTATGTCAAGGACTATCTGTATGGTGGTACTAAGTAGGAGGCTAGTGAAGCTACACGTAAGTTGTCCCCAAAACCAAATGGAAGATTTTACTTTCTGAAAAAGCCTTGAATGACACCCTCACTAAAAAAAAATTTAAGCAACCTGATCCGACATGGGACAAGAGAGAGATAATAATCGGCATTGACACATTTTCTACCAGTCAATTGCAAAAGGCGGCTTTACTTGGAACGGCTTATATTCTGCAGCGATACCCGTAACACCATCAAACATCCACATTTGCCTTGGAAAGGACTCAGTAGGTAGACAAAAGGGGCCATCGTGGCTCATCTGGCAAGACACTAGGCCTACGCACCACTGAGGTCAGCAGCTTGGCAGTTCGATTCGCATGAGTGAATAAAACTGTGGAAGGGACAAGAAAAGTGCCTCCCCCGATTGCCTACTGACATTTAGGCATCCTGCAGGTAAACATAACACTGCCCGAAAAAATTTCTTTCACAGAGGCAGCCAGTTACCTCAGTGATCCCTGGCTAACACGTGCCATATTCTAGATAGATAGATAGATAGATAGATAGATAGATAGATAGATAGATAGATAGATAGATAGATAGATAGATAGATAGACAGATAAACAAACAAGAAAGAAAGAAAGAAAGAAAGAAAGAAAGAAAGAAAGAAAGAAAGAAAGAAAGAAAGAAAGAAAGAAGACAAAAATATCAAATCCGGTCTGAACATCTGGCTGACTGTGCAGCGAACAAAATAATAGCAACAATCATCCTTCTAATTCAGTGGTCACCAATTGAATTCTGTGCAGTATTCTTTTCAAGTTATGGTAACCACATCTGTATGCAGCACTCCTAGCCGTCGTGGCTAATTAAGTGCAGTGCTGATTGCTGTAATTTAGTAACATCTGGAAGCTGATGTACCCCACATCACTTATACTTAGTGCTCCATATACATGTAGTCCTCAACTTACAACAGTTCATTTAGTGACCAGTCCAAGTTAATGGCACTGAAAAAAGTGACGTGGCCGTTTTTCACACTTATGATGGTTCAAGAATCCCTTTGGTCAAATGATCAAAATTCAGATGCTTGGCGACTGATTCATATTTACATAGTGACCAAGGGATTAAAAAGTGATGAAGATGACAATCCTTCCCCATTTGTATCCCCTTATTTTGCTAAGGAGTATTGTGAACTGAAGTTACTGTCCCATACCTGCTTGCCAACCTTAGATGAAAGATGCCGCAAAACATCACATAGAATTTTGAGAGAGGGATAGAACATTTTTAAGAACATTCAGCTTACTATTATGTATCAGGAGGCTGAGGACTTCCTTCCTTCCTACAGCAGCTTGACTCTTCCTACCAGCCCAGTGGTACTCTTGAAATGGAAAAGTCATAGCAACTTAGCACAAAGGATTAAGAGAAGAAAATGACATTTTCCAAGCAATAAAACACATCCTCAAAAACACACATGCTAAGTTTGGGAAAGATATCTGGGTGACTGAATAGCAGCTTCAACAACTGTTGTTATTAAGTTTAATAGCCTATTTTTTAAAAAATCTATTGTCTTACCTGTATTGAGCCCAATCCCACTAATAAATCTCACTTATCTCTCACCTCTCTCTGAACGGGTAGAAAGACAATGTTTCAATGTTTCCGTTTAGGGAGACATGAAAAATGGGCAAATTATGTTTATGTTTGAATGTCACAGCTAAAATGATGGAAATTGTGGTGAGGATCAAATAAGGAAACTCTGAATGAATTTTGCACATTGCAAAGTAGCATTTTTACACTATATCGGTTTCAATGATTGCATTGAAGATAGAGTCAAGGAATCATACAAACCTATTAGAGCATGGATAGAATAATCATGATTACTTTCCATTATTAAATCACACGATGGAATAATGAATGGACCATGGTTACAGGTATTCAGTGTGCATAAAAACTGTATAGAAATTTCATGTAGAACTTATGAATATTGCATAACTGGCATAAGAGATTCAAGTATCACTTCAGAGATTAGCTTGAAATCCATGAAGTACCTTATTCCTTCCTGCAAAGATAGAAATTGTAGTGACACAATAAAAATCAAGAAGCACCACTAATTAATATTGGATTAAATTTGCAAGAACCAATGTTTAGGTCAAAACCACGATGTGAATGAATATTCATAGTCACAATATTCAAGTACTGAATAAAAACCATAAATGTCAAATTTGGATCTTGAAAATTGTTTAGTTTCTCCCCAAAAAACTAAGAGAGAATTAAAGGGTAATAAATTTGAGATGCCTTAAGACAGGGATGTCAAACTTGAGCCTGTGGACCAGATACGTCATGTGCTGACAATGCCCATCCCCGGTTTAGCGAAGGGATAAAAAGTTGTGATACATCACTGATGACAATGTGTGATCGCGAGTTTCGCACCCTTGCCTTAAGAGGTCTCTGCAGGGAAGTTACAGATTAAAACAATAATAAATACCTATCCCCAATATTCTAAATGTACTGTAAATGATCAGGGGTGGGATTCAAATTTTTTAACAACTGGTTCTGTGGGCGTGGCTTAGTTGATGGGCATGGTTTGGTGGTCATGTGATTGGGTGGATGTGGCTTGGTGGCCATGTTATTGGCTGGGTGTAGCCAACTCAATATCACTCACATCGAGGCATGCATCTCCTTGCCTGGCCTCTCATGACTGTGTGGATGCTGCAACAGTCGTAAGTGTGAAAAATGGTCATAAGTCACTTTTTTCAGTGCCATTGTAACTTTGAATGGTCCCTCCACACAAGCAAAGTACCAGCAAAGGAGGGAAAAAAAACTCCAGAGAAGTTCCAGAGACAGGAAGTCTAGTTCTGCTAAGAATGTAATAAGGGTTAACGGAGAGGCAGTTTCTGTAAGCAACACCAGAATATTTCCTTCCTACCTTCCTTACAGGATTAGGCCAATAATTTCTTCTAACAACCGGTTCTCCGAACTGCTTAGAATGTTAACAACCGGTTCTAGTGAATAGGGGCGAACTGGTAGAATCCCACCTCTGGTAGATGATAGAAAGCACTGAAATCAGACAACATAAGCATTTCCAGTTAAATTTCATTAAGAACCATATCAACAGCCCACCAGGCTAAATATTGATATTATTAATATTGCATTTATAACATGACATGATAGCGGTGTTTCAGTATTTGACGGGCTGCCACAAAGATGAGAAAGTGGGGTCCACCTATTTTCCAAAGCACCTGAAGGCAAGACAAGAAGCAATGGATGGAAATTAATCAAGGAGAGAAGCAACCTAGAACTAAGGAGGACTTTCCTAACAGTGAGAACAATTAACCAGTGGAACCACTTGCCTTCAGAAGTTGTGGGTGCTTCATTGCTGGAGGCTTTTAAGAAGAGTCTGGGCAGTCACTTGTCTGAAATGGTATAAGGTCTCCTGCTTGAACAAGGAGTTGGACTAGAAGACCTCCAAGGTCCCTTCCAACTCTGTTATTCTGTTAATAATACATGCTTTCAATTATTAGAATATATTCTTGCAAGAATCTGATTTACGTAAAAGAGAGATAGAAAAATAAAACCATGAATATTTCAAACAGAAACAAAAATAAGCTCTTTGATTTTTTTTTTAAATAGATCCTTTCTCCTTTCTCCTCTATTTAGGAGGCTGTGAGTTCAATCCTAGGTAGAGGCAGATATTTCTCTCTCTGCAATGAGAATGAGAATATATCTGCTGAACAAAACTCCGCATTGGTGTCAGGAAGGGCATCTGGCCAGTAAACACTCTGCTAGCTCCATTCAGTTGCCCAGAGTCCATCCCACAAGGGATTATGGGATCATTAAAATGATGATGGCGATTATTTCTCCTTTTTTTTTCAATATGGTTGCTAGGGGTCTGAGCAATAACAGAAGATCCTGCTTTTCTTTCAGCTTGACGCTATATGAGACTTTAATAACTCCCTAATGACTTTTTCTTTGCTCACTCACTTGGACATCTTCAGTTTATGAATAAAGATTCTTTTTTAAAAAATATATAAATTTCTCACTCATCAGATGGACCATTCCAAACTGATAGTTACTCAACTCCTCCACTGGAATTAGTTCATCTTGTATAAATCTAAATTTAAACATCTTTCAGTCACACTACTTCCTGAATAGTTTTGTTCCGCAAAAATCACTCTAAGAAAGCTTTTCCAATTTGACCATTTCCGTTTCCAGAAAATTGTTCTTATAAAACTTGTATTTAGACAGATATTTGGAAGCCAAATTAATTTTTTTGATGCAAGCCCTGGATTTCCATGGAGGTTAATCCAAACCACATGTGAATAAGCTCCCTTGAGAACTCCATAGCGCTGGGAAAGATGGAAAGAAAGAAAAGAGGACAATCAGCAGTCTGGTGGATGGATCTGATTATAGTGAGTCACTTGTTGGGAGACAGTGAGTAAATCTTGAGTAGATTTACATGATCCCTAAAAGTCTATTTCAACCTGATAGTATGTAGCCATTCCTAATCAACTGCAGTCAAACTTATACAAGAGCCTGTGTGTGGGTGTGTGCGAATTGCCTCTGCTTTAAGATGGGATAATCTTTAATATAAAGATTCATTAAAACAGCCGCATCTTTCTTTTCCTTTTCTTTAAAATTCCTGGCTTCCACTGAAGCCTAAAAAAAAAATGTCAGGCTATATTAATGAATAGCGGAAAGTATGGTGCAGCATGTTTGTTCCAAGCTATTTTGAAAACCGGCACATCCCAATAAGTAATTGGAAACCAGAGCAGATCTCTCGGTCCAAAAACCTTGTTTATGTACTTTTCCTCTTGTTCTAAGTGACAAGCCAATGGAAGCTGTTGAAATACCTAATTTGTCCTTTGATTGCATCCTTTTATGTTCCAGTTTGCTGGCTGTAAAGAGCAAGTGTGGTATGGTGGTTAAGGCAACAAGCTCAAAACTGGGACACAAGTCAGCTGGGTAATTGTGAGCCATCAGTTCATTTTCTCTCAGCCCTAAGAAGGAGGCAATGGCAAGCTACTTCTGAAAAACTTTGCCAAGAAAACTGCAGTGATTTGTCCAGGAATTCCCCGAGAATTTAACAGGATTGAACCAAAAAAATTAAATAAATGCTGGCCTATGATGGTAACCACAACATTATTTCCTGGGCATAATAACCATTGAAACAGTAGGTTTTAATTTCAGTGAAGAGCTCTAATGTTAACAACCATGATTATTACTGTTGTGGCCTGTCTGCTGCCAGCAGAACTGGCAGCAGACTCAGACAGTGAGGAGGTTGGGGAGGAACGTGGACCAGTCCTGGAGTCTGGGGAAGGCTCTGAGGAGTGCTCTGCATTGGAAGCAGAGATGCGGGGTGGGGGAGAAGAACTGCTGGAGCCTGTTCCAGATGTGTGTATGCATAGAGCTGTCAGAAGAGGAGAAAAACTAAGGAACAGGGGCTGACTCGGGAAGAAAGGTACATGTGGATGCTGAATGGCCCCTCCCTGGGGAATAAATAGAA
This sequence comes from Pseudonaja textilis, assembly GCF_049901715.1. NCBI lineage: Eukaryota > Metazoa > Chordata > Lepidosauria > Squamata > Elapidae > Pseudonaja > Pseudonaja textilis. Next base: position 39,197,161 of record NC_141997.1, on the reverse strand, counting down.
GCAAAAGGGGAGTGGTGGTTGCAGGAGGCAATTAGTTCACTTATTATTATGAAGATTTGCTTATTGGAGACTCCTTGCCAGGAATTAATTTACAACTTTGAGACTGGAAACTCTTGGCCTGGCAATTATCCAAGGACTGGTAAGGTCTGTTCTTGCACTTAACC